>NC_037676.1:120647214-120947214 GCF_003255815.1 Theropithecus gelada
GATCTGAGAAGGGACAGACTCCCTGCTCAAGCGGGTCCCTGACCCCTGAGTAGCCTAACTGGGAGACATCCCCCACTAGGGGCAGTCTGACACCCCACACCTCACAGGGTGGAGTACACCCCTGAGAGGAAGCTTCCAAAGCAAGAATCAGACAGGTACACTTGCTGTTCAGAAATATTCTATCTTCTGCAGCCTCTGCTGCTGATACCCAGGCAAACAGGGTCTGGAGTGGACCTCAAGCAATCTCCAACAGACCTACAGCTGAGGGTCCTGACTGTTAGAAGGAAAACTATCAAACAGGAAGGACACCTACACCAAAACCCCATCAGTACATCACCATCATCAAAGACCAGAGGCAGATAAAACCACAAAGATGGGGAAAAAGCAGGGCAGAAAAGCTGGAAATTCAAAAAACAAGAGCGCATCTCCCCCGGCAAAGGAGCGCAGCTCATCGCCAGCAACGGATCAAAGCTGGACGGAGAATGACTTTGACGAGATGAGAGAAGAAGGCTTCAGTCCATCAAATTTCTCAGAGCTAAAGGAGGAATTACGTACCCAGCGCAAAGAAACTAAAAATCTTGAAAAAAAAGTGGAAGAATTGACGGCTAGACTAATTAATGCAGAGAAGGTCATAAACGAAATGAAAGAGATGAAAACCATGACACGAGAAATACGTGACAAATGCACAAGCTTCAGTAACCGACTCGATCAACTGGAAGAAAGAGTATCAGCAATTGAGGATCAAATGAATGAAATGAAGCGAGAAGAGAAACCAAAAGAAAAAAGAAGAAAAAGAAATGAACAAAGCCTGCAAGAAGTATGGGATTATGTAAAAAGACCAAATCTACGTCTGATTGGGGTGCCTGAAAGTGAGGGGGAAAATGGAACCAAGTTGGAAAACACTCTTCAGGATATCATCCAGGAGAACTTCCCCAACCTAGTAGGGCAGGCCAACATTCAAATCCAGGAAATACAGAGAATGCCACAAAGATACTCCTCGAGAAGAGCAACTCCAAGACACATAATTGCCAGATTCACCAAAGTTGAAATGAAGGAAAAAATCTTAAGGGCAGCCAGAGAGAAAGGTCGGGTTACCCACAAAGGGAAGCCCATCAGACTAACAGCAGATCTCTCGGCAGAAACTCTACAAGCCAGAAGAGAGTGGGGGCCAATATTCAACATTCTTAAAGAAAAGAATTTTAAACCCAGAATTTCATATCCAGCCAAACTAAGTTTCATAAGTGAAGGAGAAATAAAATCCTTTACAGATAAGCAAATGCTTAGAGATTTTGTCACCACTAGGCCTGCCTTACAAGAGACCCTGAAGGAAGCACTCAACATGGAAAGGAACAACCGGTACCAGCCATCTCAAAAACATGCCAAAATGTAAAGACCATCGAGGCTAGGAAGAAACTGCATCAACTAATGAGCAAAATAACCAGTTAATATCATAATGGCAGGATCAAGTTCACACATAACAATCTTAACCTTAAATGTAAATGGACTAAATGCTCCAATTAAGAGACACAGACTGGCAAACTGGATAAAGAGTCAAGACCCATCAGTCTGCTGTATTCAGGAGACCCATCTCACACGCAGAGACATACATAGGCTCAAAATAAAGGGATGGAGGAAGATTTACCAAGCAAATGGAGAACAAAAAAAAGCGGGGGTTGCAATACTAGTCTCTGATAAAACAGACTTTAAACCATCAAAGATCAAAAGAGACAAAGAAGGCCATTACATAATGGTAAAGGGATCAATTCAACAGGAAGAGCTAACTATCCTAAATATATATGCACCCAATACAGGAGCACCCAGATTCATAAAGCAAGTCCTTAGAGACTTACAAAGAGACTTAGACTCCCATACAATAATAATGGGAGACTTCAACACTCCATTGTCAACATTAGACAGATCAACGAGACAGAAAGTTAACAAGGATATCCAGGAATTGAACTCATCTCTGCAGCAAGCAGACCTAATAGACATCTATAGAACTCTCCACCCCAAATCAACAGAATATACATTCTTCTCAGCACCACATCGTACTTATTCCAAAATTGACCACGTAATTGGAAGTAAAGCACTCCTCAGCAAATGTACAAGAACAGAAATTATAACAAACTGTCTCTCAGACCACAGTGCAATCAAACTAGAACTCAGGACTAAGAAACTCAATCAAAACCGCTCAACTACATGGAAACTGAACAACCTGCTCCTGAATGACTACTGGGTACATCACAAAATGAAGGCAGAAATAAAGATGTTCTTTGAAACCAATGAGAACAAAGATACAACATACCAGAATCTCTGGGACACATTTAAAGCAGTGTGTAGAGGGAAATTTATAGCACTAAATGCCCACAAGAGAAAGCAGGAAAGATCTAAAATTGACACTCTAACATCGCAATTAAAAGAACTAGAGAAGCAAGAGCAAACACATTCGAAAGCTAGCAGAAGGCTAGAAATAACTAAGATCAGAGCAGAACTGAAGGAGATAGAGACACAAAAAACCCTCCAAAAAATCAATGAATCCAGGAGTTGGTTTTTTGAAAAGATCAACAAAATTGACAGACCACTAGCAAGACTAATAAAGAAGAAAAGAGAGAAGAATCAAATCGACGCAATTAAAAATGAAAAAGGGGATATCACCACCGACCCCACAGAAATACAAACTACCATCAGAGAATACTATAAACACCTCTACGCAAATAAACTGGAAAATCTAGAAGAAATGGATAATTTCCTGGACACTTACACTCTTCCAAGACTAAACCAGGAAGAAGTTGAATCCCTGAATAGACCAATAGCAGGCTCTGAAATTGAGGCAACAATTAATAGCCTACCAACCAAAAAAAGTCCAGGACCAGATGGATTCACAGCTGAATTCTACCAGAGGTACAAGGAGGAGTTGGTACCATTCCTTCTGAAACTATTCCAATCAATAGAAAAAGAGGGAATCCTCCCTAACTCATTTTATGAGGCCAACATCATCCTGATACCAAAGCCTGGCAGAGATACAACAAAAAAAGAGAATTTTAGACCAATATCCCTGATGAACATCGATGCAAAAATCCTCAATAAAATACTGGCAAACCGGATTCAACAACACATCAAAAAGCTTATCCACCATGATCAAGTGGGCTTCATCCCTGGGATGCAAGGCTGGTTCAACATTCGCAAATCAATAAACATAATCCAGCATATAAACAGAACCAAAGACAAGAACCACATGATTATCTCAATAGATGCAGAAAAGGCTTTTGACAAAATTCAACAGCCCTTCATGCTAAAAACGCTCAATAAATTCGGTATTGATGGAACGTACCTCAAAATAATAAGAGCTATTTATGACAAACCCACAGCCAATATCATACTGAATGGGCAAAAACTGGAAAAATTCCCTTTGAAAACTGGCACAAGACAGGGATGCCCTCTCTCACCACTCCTATTCAACATAGTGTTGGAAGTTCTGGCTAGGGCAATCAGGCAAGAGAAAGAAATCAAGGGTATTCAGTTAGGAAAAGAAGAAGTCAAATTGTCCCTGTTTGCAGATAACATGATTGTATATTTAGAAAACCCCATTGTCTCAGCCCAAAATCTCCTTAAGCTGATAAGCAACTTCAGCAAAGTCTCAGGATACAAAATTAATGTGCAAAAATCACAAGCATTCTTATACACCAGTAACAGACAAACAGAGAGCCAAATCATGAATGAACTTCCATTCACAATTGCTTCAAAGAGAATAAAATACCTAGGAATCCAACTTACAAGGGATGTAAAGGACCTCTTCAAGGAGAACTACAAACCACTGCTCAGTGAAATAAAAGAGGACACAAACAAATGGAAGAACATACCATGCTCATGGATAGGAAGAATCAATATCGTGAAAATGGCCATACTGCCCAAGGTAATTTATAGATTCAATGCCATCCCCATCAAGCTACCAATGAGTTTCTTCACAGAATTGGAAAAAACTGCTTTAAAGTTCATATGGAACCAAAAAAGAGCCCGCATCTCCAAGACAATCCTAAGTCAAAAGAACAAAGCTGGAGGCATCACGCTACCTGACTTCAAACTATACTACAAGGCTACAGTCACCAAAACAGCATGGTACTGGTACCAAAACAGAGATATAGACCAATGGAACAGAACAGAGTCCTCAGAAATAATACCACACATCTACAGCCATCTGATCTTTGACAAACCTGAGAGAAACAAGAAATGGGGAAAGGATTCCCTATTTAATCAATGGTGCTGGGAAAATTGGCTAGCCATAAGTAGAAAGCTGAAACTGGATCCTTTCCTTACTCCTTATACGAAAATTAATTCAAGATGGATTAGAGACTTAAATGTTAGACCTAATACCATAAAAATCCTAGAGGAAAACCTAGGTAGTACCATTCAGGACATAGGCATGGGCAAAGACTTCATGTCTAAAACACCAAAAGCAACGGCAGCAAAAGCCAAAATTGACAAATGGGATCTCATTAAACTAAAGAGCTTCTGCACAGCAAAAGAAACTACCATCAGAGTGAACAGGCAACCTACAGAATGGGAGAAAATTTTTGCAATCTACTCATCTGACAAAGGGCTAATATCCAGAACCTACAAAGAACTCAAACAAATTTACAAGAAAAAAACAAACAACCCCATCAAAAAGTGGGCAAAGGATATGAATAGACATTTCTCAAAAGAAGACATTCATACAGCCAACAAACACATGAAAAAATGCTCATCATCACTGGCCATCAGAGAAATGCAAATCAAAACCACAATGAGATACCATCTCACACCAGTTAGAATGGCGATCATTCAAAAGTCAGGAAACAACAGGTGCTGGAGAGGATGTGGAGAAATAGGAACACTTTTACACTGTTGGTGGGATTGTAAACTAGTTCAACCATTATGGAAAACAGTATGGCGATTCCTCAAGGATCTAGAACTAGATGTACCATATGACCCAGCCATCCCATTACTGGGGATATACCCAAAGGATTATAAATTATGCTGCTATAAAGACACATGCACACGTATGTTTATTGCAGCACTATTCACAATAGGAAAGACTTGGAATCAACCCAAATGTCCATCAGTGACAGATTGGATTAAGAAAATGTGGCACATATACACCATGGAATACTATGCAGCCATAAAAAAGGATGAGTTTGCGTCCTTTGTAGGGACATGGATGCAGCTGGAATCCATCATTCTTAGCAAACTATCACAAGAACAGAAAACCAAACACCGCATGTTCTCACTCATAGGTGGGAACTGAACAATGAGATCACTTGGACTCGGGAAGGGGAACATCACACACCGGGGCCTATCATGGGGAGGGGGGAGGGGGGAGGGATTGCATTGGGAGTTATACCTGATGTAAATGACGAGTTGATGGGTGCAGCACACCAACAAGGCACAAGTATACATATGTAACAAACCTGCACGTTATGCACATGTACCCTACAACTTACAGTATAATAATAATAAATAAATTAAAAAAATAAATAAATAAATGGTTAACAAAAAAAAAAAAAAAAACACTTTGTTTCTAATCATAGAGTTTCGTGGACTATCTCTAATACACTTTGCATATTTAATCTGCTATTTTATCTTAGCATGCCTTTTCCTTCTAGAATGTCCTTTACCTTCTTTCTGCCTTTCCTAATCTTACATATAGTCTTGATGGCCTAGTTTAAATTCTGCAACCCTAGAATCAGCCTAGAGCACTCCATCCACAATGGTCTTACCTCTGGATTATTGTAGAATTCATTTTATATATAATTTATATATGACAATTAACTGTAGACTGCTTTGAGATCTATTTAACTTACTTTTGGGTTTCATTTCTCCCTACCTATATTTTGAGATCCCTAAAGACAAGTGTCTTGTGTCATACTACTTCTCACCCTTCATCCCAGGCTCCATGGCATGTAGCCCAGTTTAGAGCACATAATAGGTGTTCAGTAAACATAGAAAGAAGGCAAAGAATAAGCTATAGCTTTTGAAAGGAGCTTAGACAGGGAGAGACAACAAAATACACATTTTATAACATTCTTTACAGTCATTTTCTATTACTTCAAATTTGAAAGAATAATAGAACCCGTTATGAAAGATAATTGAGCAATTTGCTACAGGGTCAGGGGGTGGGAGGAAAATCTGCTGAAATCTCGAATATTTTCAGTGAATCACAGTGTTTATGGGTAAAAAGGTATTAAACAATTGCTGTCAGGCTTGACTATCTGCCAAATGACTGATCATAATGGCATAGCTGTATTTCCCAACTTGGAGATTTTGCAAGTTATTAATAAATTGTGCAACATTTACCAGGTGTTTGGTTAACGCATGCTTATATAAGGAGTTAGCAAATATTTATATTCCACAGAAATCCTCCCACTGTATTTAGACATTTGAAAAAGAAGAATCATTTTCCTTTAAATGATTGTATTTCTCATGAAAGGGCATTGTATTTCCAAGAATCATAAGAAGTGTTACTCTGCATCTTTTTGTCTCATCTTTCCTTCCATGGAAATTACCTCTGAGGATAATGGGGAAGCTGAATTAGAGAAGTCACCTGCCAAAAATTATGTTTTAGTGACAATGTACCACGTCTAATTTTTTTAAAAAAGGAGAAATAGGAAATAATCTTTTAGCATCTGTTGAGAAAAAAAGAGAGTTTTCTTTATAGCAAATCTACTTTAATTTTACCTTCAAGGAACGGTAAGCACATTTATTAATTTATCTTGCCTCTTCATTTTGAGTAGGATTTAGTCAGTCCTTATATCCAGAAATTTAAAATGAGGCTAAATATGTATTCCATCATTGTAATAGACTTGTGATGAAGGGGAAGAGTTTGGTGGTAGGGTAGGGATTATCTTCTGAAGCCTAGTAAAGGATGGCAGTAATCCCTTTCATATTAGTCATAAAAAATTGGCATTGCTTGTATGGCAGTATGAGATAGGTTTGAATAACCCTATCCAAAGAATTGTCTAATTAAAAGTGCATGTCTAAAGCCCAGCTTCTGGTGTTCTCCTGACCTGGTGGTGACACTAACCAGAAGGACCCCTCCCTTTGCACAGAGTGGGACACTTAATACTGAAGCTGATTAATTTACATTCACATACAAACTGATATAATTTTTCAAAAGATTGTGATTAGTCATCTGTCACCTCCTCCTCGTGACAATTAAAATAGTAAAGCTTGCCCATCAAAAGGAGAATTCTCCCAGGGATAACTGGGTGGATAAGGGATACCCACTGAAATCCCAAGTCATGCTTCCAAGGAGAGTATCCTACATTTAGCCTGTGTGAAGGCTCCCCCTAGGGGAGCTCAAAACAACTGCACAACACAACTGAAAGGTTCAATCACCAGCTCCTGTCCTTCAGAAGAAAAGGCAAATGGAACAAACTCTTCATAAACATTTCTGCCAAAAATTGTTTAACAAAAGTATTTTTTGCTTTCATCCAAGATCTTTTCTTATTCAACTGGCACCTCCAATATGAAATAAGACACAGATAATGAACCACACCACCATGCGAGCCCTGTTGTAGTTAGGACTTACCTCCTTCAACCGACTGGAGGAAATGCCAGTGTAAAAAAACTAAATAAATAACCTTATTCTAAGGGGTGTGTGTGTGTGTGTGTGTGTGTGTGTGTGTGTGTGTGTGTGTAGACTACTGCCAACAATTAGTTGCTTTATATTCCAAAAATGACATGAAGGAAAAAAAGATACTTCTTGACAAAACCTTGTAATTAATTGAAAAAGATTTATTTGACTACATGAGAATCTGGAGATTCTACTGTTTATTCAAGACAAGCATACCATGCAGCTGACTCTTACTGAGGTTTTGAAAGAATTATGAGATTTCCTTGTAGTCTATGGTCTTAAGTAACCATTCTCCTCTAGGATAAACAGGCTTCTTTTCCGAGTATGTTTTAAGAATGAGCTATCTAATCTGCCCACATAAGTCAAATAAGCAAACCTCCGGGGCACATTCCACAGGCAGAAGTGGCAACTCACAGGTTGGGATCTGCCTGTTAGGTGCTAAACTGAAGAGAGGGTTTCAACAAACTAATAGAGCCTGAGGCCTCAGATGATGACTCATATGGATCTTCCATTAAAATTGTCTAAACAAAAGTGTTTTGATGTTCTCATTTATCTAGCGTGGCTTTCCCCCTTTTTTTTCTTTAAAGTGTTTGGAGACATTTCCCACAGCACAGCAAATAACAGACATCAGTGCCCAGTGTTATAAAAGGAGAATAGAGTTTTTTTTATCAGATTAGGGAAGCTGGGTTCCAATAATAGTTTAACAGTTCCTACTGAAGTAGAATCAAGGAGGCATCTTGCAGTATATACCACCCATCTAAATCACAGCATAACATTAAATGCTGGACGTAGAGGAAAACAGAGAATATGTTATATGAAGTGATAAACTTCATAATTAACATTATCCTTAACCATATTAACTATTGTTATTATTATTAATATTACTACAATAAGTTAATTGGACCTGGGAAAGAATTTAGGCTAACAGGCAACTCTTTTTTTCAGGGCATATTACCCAAATTCTGGCAAAGGATAATTCATAACAGTACACTTCTACTTAGTATATCTCTAACATGCCCTAGGGAGTCAGGTGGAATCAAGAAAATCTTTAAACTTGAGCAAAACCAAATAATAAAGACTAGTTTCATCTGAAATAACACTTTGCTAGTTGAAATAAATATTGCCGCTGCCAAAATTCCAGATTGAAGGAATTGTCCTATGTAAAAATCAAACCATTCAGTGGTATACAATTTCATTCATTTGGGCTTGATTAGCCTGACCAGTATTACTCACGATAACCAGCACAATGGAACCCAGGTATAATCCCTGAACCCCACTTAACCTTATTCAGGGCATCCAAGCTTGTTTTCCTCCAGTATTTTCATCCAGCTCTCTTCTACCCCATAAATCCTTAGCATCTATATGTATTTGAAGAGTAATCTACCATATGTTATTTGTGATTTTACAATAATCTGATTTTGATGATTCAGTTAACTTTTTGCATTTTCATTTCTCAAAGTGTTTCCAGATATTCCAGAGGGATTTTTTTTCCATGTGACCAAACTTAGAGAAAAAATGCAGCAGATAAAAATTTCTGAACATCATCCCCCTTTTAAATTTTTATAAATGGAGCTAAGTGAAACTAGGTTAATGAAGAAATGTAGTGAACATATGTGTTTGTGCTAAAGAATATTGTTTCCAGAAGAATAGTTTTGTTTTTTGTCGTTTTGAGACAAGGTCTCTATTGCTGGAGTGCAGTGGTACAATCATAACTCACCGTAACCTCAAACTCCTAAGCTCAAGTGATCCTTCCACTTCAGCCTCCAGAGTAGCTAGGACAAAAGGTGTGCACCACTACGCCAAGTTAATTTTTAAAAATTATTTTGTAGAAACAGGGTCTCATTATGTTGCTCAGGGAGGTCTTGAACTCCCAGTCTCAGGTGATCCTCCCACTTTGGCCTCCCAAAGTGCTGAGATTACAGTTGTGAGCCACTGTGCCCAGAAAGAGTTGCTTTTTGAAAGAAGGAGCCCAAATTCCTTCTCAGGCTTCTCTGTGTTTCCATTCTAGTAGATAGAGCTGGCCATCTAGTAATAGCTCAGCAAATCTTTATTGAGTAAATTAATGAACACTAATTTAAAGATAATTGAACAATTAGTAGGTAATGAATAATCTGTAAATTAGCAACTTATAATAAATTACAAATTATTTAGCTAATCAGTAAATAATTAAACTTCAATAGAGATAATGATAAAATATTCAGTAAGTAAACACATGTCCAGAATAAAAAAAGAAAATCCCCTAAAAATTAAAGATCCAAACCACAGAACAATTGCAATGGAAAGAAATGTTATTATTTTCAAACACTGTAAGATATAAAAGGGCACTGAAACAAAATTAGATAAATTACTGAGTAGGACAATTCACCATGCCATCTTGTATAATAATCTATTATTAACAACAGTTTCTTTAATATTCAATTCCTAAATGCCCAATTTAGAATCTTAGTGTTAAAACACACTTGAGAGGTTGGTTTTCCATTAAAACTCCATTGTTTTGGACATGAGGCCTTTGAGCCCCATTTCAGATGCATGACCTGATAAAATATTCTTGGCTGGTGCACACCTGACTTCCAGTTGGCTCGTTCTTTCTTTTCTTATATTCTTTCTGCCCATCATCAACTTCATCCCTATTCTTTCGTGCCTACCCTCTGTGTGGTTTCTGTGGAATAGGACAATTTTTGTAAAATCTGAGGTAGTGCATCCAAATAAATGAGTGTATACTTGTAACATTTATCTTTCTAAACTATGAAGTTTCAAAGCATTATACTATTGATTACCTTCGGAGCCCGACCTGGTTTCACCCTTAGTGGTTTATGCAGCAGTCTTTTCTACTGATTCCTTTTACAAGAAACAGAGTAGACCTGTTTGTAGATTCAATTTATTCCCTAGCCCTTCTTTTTAAATGTACCAAAAACATCCAACTCAAATGTGTGCAGCCAGAGGTGATAAAGAAGGGATATAGACTGCAAAAGCTCCCCAAAAGAAAAGCCAACCAGTTTCTTAAATAAAAAGCAGAAGAAAGGACAAGAATAATTTTTCCAACCAGGAAATGCTTTTGCCACAATAGCATCCAATACATGATCAAAGAGAAACATCAGTAAAACATATGTTTCTCCATTGTTTCTAGTCCATTTGTCCCTGACATTTTGCTAATTATCTCAAAAAAGGATTACTATATAATTTTCCTTGCCCTTCTATTTCTAATTAAAGGTAACAATTTCTCTTGGTGATTAATATCTTCCAGGTTAATAACGAATGACTATGCCTGAGATAATTTACATCATTCTAGATTCCTGGTTCTCCTAGGACAATCTCCTTCTTGGTGTCAAAAGTCTTCCCCTCTAGTTTGCATGTTAACAGCACAGAAGGCTCTATTCTAGTCAAATGTGAATGTCCTGAGTATTTAATTAACAAAGCAAAAATGATGGAAGTAAGGACTTTTCCTTGAACTGGAGGGGGAAAAAGAAAAGCCTTAGGTGTCAGAGGAGCTGAGTACTGCCATCTGCTGGCTATGGTGTCTGGGTCAATTTTTTGTTCTTTAATATTTCTGAGCTTCCAGATTTCTCATTTGAAAAGAGTTTCACACTAATATTCTATCAACAGGGTTCTGAGGTTGGAAAATGTGTGTGAAATATAACTTTATAAATTTCAAGTGTGATACAAATATCAGTGGGAAATTTTTTGTGAACAAAACCTGTAAGATTCTGGGGACTTCCTCAGAATAGTTAACTGAGTATGTTCAGGAAATTGTTTAGAGACACTAAGTGGTTTCCCCTTTATAGTCTATAGCCGTACCGTTTTTCAGCCCCAACCATCACTTCATCCTTTGCTCTGTAGCTTTCTTCATTTGTTGGGAGAGAGGCTATTCTTTTACTTGAACTAGTGGGAGCTCATTTTGCAAAGGCAAGCATATCTTGTCCCCATTTTTCCATGTGCTGAACTGATCATCACTGTGAATGCATCACTAAGTGGAAGTTTTAGGGTTAAGATCCTTATGGAATAACTACACAAGTCCTATCTTCCCCCACTAGATACACGTTTCACCATCCCCTGAAAGATTTATAAAGAAGGACACCGTGGCAACATGTGACCTTTTGAAACCACTCCCTTGGAAGGAATTCTAATGTCCTCCTGTCTATGTTACCTGCTACGTACCTACCACCGGGGAAAGATGCTGAAAATTTAATGAATTGAAGAAAAGCTGTGCAAGCTTCTCTTTTGGAAGAACCTTGGAGAAGAGGGAGGCAGACAGAAAGAAAACTTTCAAAGAAATTCCACTGCCTTCAAGGGTGGCATCTACAGAGGACAGTGACAGGGCCTTGAGATGTATGATTTCTTCTGCTGCTCATTTACCTAGGTCTATTTTCACTCTGGTGACTGGCCACAATCATGGGAAAAGTGAAGAAATCTGATAAATATCAAGGTACAAATGCTAGCGAAAGAAAATTGGGACTCTTACAACTAAGGGCTAATTGATGTAGAGATGGAAGGTTTGTGGTGCTATGTTTTGCACGTGCCTCTGTGTGTGTGTGTGTGTGTGTGTGTGTGTGTGTGTATGTGTGTATGTAGGAGAGTAGGAAGTAGAAGAATTCACAATACAAGCTAAGAATCTGGGCCATGGACGCAGCCAAAGAAGGGGGGACATGGGTTGAATGGAGAAGTATATGGGACTAGATATACAATGTATCTGGAAAACAGACACATACACAACATCCAGAGAATAACTGACAACATCCAGAGAATAACTGCAAATAGTCAAATAACATCTTTTGTATTCAACCACTGACACAGAAATTCATTCACAATATACTTTTTAGTGGAAGACAGAAGACTATGCCACCCCTTTAAGGTATGATGCCATTCTTAGAAATAAATATGCATATAGAGAAAACTATCTGAAAGGATACATGTCAAAATGTTTACATAAGAGATTATTTCTGGACGTAAGAATTAGAGGGGAATTTTATATATTTTTTCTTTTTTGTGTATGCACAGTTTCTCATTTTCCTACATTTAGTATGTAAAAAGGAAAAAAAGTAGCATATTTTTAGAAAAGAATTCTAAATTTCTTTTATAAATATCACTGAAGAAACAGACTTGATTTGGGCAAAGGGAAGAAGAGGTTAGAATAGGGGTTGGCAAACTACAACCCTCTGCGCTAAATCTGGTCTATCACCTGCTTTTGTAAATAAAGTTTTATTGGAACACAGCCACCTCTTTCATTGACATACTACAAATATGGAGTTTAGCAATTGTGACAAAGTTCCTATGACCTACAAAGCCAAACGGCTCTCCTATCTGGTCCTTTACAAAATACGTTTGCAAAAACCCAGTTTAGATGAATCCTCCTAATATGGTATTATCTATTTTACCTTACTAGTTGTGTGAGCTTAGGGAAGTCATAACTTTCACCCGTCAGGTTCCTCATGTGTAATGAGATGGATAACACGTCTTAGAGATTTTATCAAAATTAAATGATTCAATACATAAAAGGTGCTAAACATCGTGTTTGGCACATAGTAGATGCTCAATAAATATTATGCTCCTACTTATTTTCTACTTCCTATAAATAAAATGCATTATTCTGCTATCATGGCAAACTAATGAAACTGCCACTTTTGTTAGTAAAAATTGTTCAATATTGGCAATTTTATATGGCTTAATGGAATCATACTTTAGCCAGTTACTATTCTCAATGCTCCTGTTTAAGCTGTAATTGCTGAGCTTGTATCTATCAATGTCACCAAGGTAGTTTTAGGGTTAGCTAAATTGCCACAAAGGACTGGAAACCCAAATCTATTAATAGCATTATTCTATCCAAATTTGGACACTTTGGGTGTCTGAAACAAAACACTGTATTTGCATTGCACTTTGTTACTTGTGAAGCACATGGAAATTTGCATTCAATGCACCTATGGTGTGACAGATTAGGGCCTCTTTCCTGCTGCCCTAAATAGAAGCTTTTTAGATAAAGGATATTTGCTTCTACCCTACAAAGTAGCACCTGACTTAAATTTCAGCAGACTCAGTGAGCTTCCACAGCACTGCGACAATCACTCTTGGCACTGAGCAAAGTTCTGACACAGTCTACCACATCCTGGGAAGACCTGCCGAAAGGAACGTGGGGCTCAGAATTTGGAGAGTGTCATTCAGCTGCACTTGAAGATGACATTCTGGGGCTTAGTACAGATCCAAAATAGGAGTTCTCTAAAAAAGTAAAATGGAGCTTCTCCAAGAATGAGACAGGAAGACCCACTGGAACATCAATGTAATGTAATTACAAGAAGCTGCAGATAGGGAAGTATAGGATGAGCTTCATGAAAAGGATGCAAAATCAGGAAACCGAAAGACGAATCAAAGTATTCTTATCAACAGAAATGAAGAAAGGCTTTAAGTTCAATGCTATAACTATCAAAGGAAGAACAAACCCAATTTAATCCAATCAACACTTATTAAATGCCTACTTTATGCCAGGCGCTGGGTTAACACAGCTAGAGATAGTAAGATAAATCAGACATAATTTCTACCTTAGAGAAGTTTCTGGGCTGGTGGGAGGGAGATGAACATGGAACCAAATAACTTTAATATCATGTGAGAAGTGTTATAATCCTAACAATAATAGCTTTCATTTATTAATTGTGTAAAATGTAAAGCAAACACAGAATGGAAAAATTAGTTTTGCTTGGAGAGGTCCAGAGAGGGTAGGGAGGAGGGGGAGTAATTACAGTCAGGACCTGAAAATGACCAAAAGTTCACCAAGCAAATACTGAGGCAAGAATGAGAGTGATGTACTGTGGTTTCAGGACAGGATGGATTGGTGTAATGGTTAAAATGAAGCTGACAAAAAACCTCATAAGCCAAACTTAGGAATTGTGACTTTATTCAGTAGGCATTCATTCTCAATAATCAGGAAGCAGCTTGGTTCAGTCTGGTTTAAAAAGACTGGAGAATACTTTCATAGAGAGCCATGAGGCAGGATCCTAGGAAGAAGAGAGACTAAATGGTTCTGTTTTTGAAAATTTAGACCAGAAAAGTGGCAGCCAGAAGAGAGAAGAGGAGATGGATACAGGATGCAGCATGTCTTCAAACTGAAATGCAAAAGTGGAGGGAGACATTCTGAAGACCCAGAAGAGAAACAGATGTAAACAGTACCGGTGTGGGAGGAGCAAGGGATGGTAGGCAAGGAGAAGACCACAGTTAGGTCACTGGCCTTGGGAAAGGGAGCATCTTTTTTTCCTCGACCAGCCTGGGCAACATGGTGAGAATCTGTCTCTACAGAAAAATACAAAAAAAAATAGGCCAAGAGTGGTGGTATGTACCTGTAGTCCCAGCTACCCGGGAGGCTGTGTGTGGAGGCTCTGGGGCTTGAGCCCAGGGGATCGAGGCTGCAGAGAGCCATGATGTCACATGTCATGTCATTAAACGGTAATGAATGATACCCAAGAGAGCAAAAATCTGATTTCCTTAGCCTGGCCCTCAAAGCATTCTGTAATATAGCTTACAACCTATACTTCTGATCCATCCTCACCTCCTTTATTCTTCCCTCCTGAGGGTTTATAAACCCAAACAGCTTCGGGACTCAGGTGGGTAACACACAAGGGGGTGAAGTGGCAGGGTCTGAGACCCTGAAGTGGTGAGTCCATGGCTCACAGGCTGTTATATTTTCTTTTTAAATTCACTGAGAGGTAAACAAAATACATACACACAACTTGAGATTTTAGACGTTTTACGTTTATCTTGAGAGGCTTTACCTTCTAAAATGTTCACAGCATCAATCCAGCCTTCTCTAAGCAGACTTCCCAGTCAACCAGGCTTATAGACAAGAGTTCCTTCTCGGCCGGGCGCGGTGGCTCAAGCCTGTAATCCCAGCACTTTGGGAGGCCGAGACGGATGGATCACGAGGTCGGGAGATCGAGACCATCCTGGCTAACATGGTGAAATCCCGTCTCTACTAAAAAAATACAAAAAAAAAAAACTAGCCGGGCGAGGTGGCGGGCGCCTGTAGTCCCAGCTACTCGGGAGGCTGAGGCAGGAGAATGGCGTGAACCCGGGAGGCGGAGCTTGCAGTGAGCTGAGATCCGGCCACTGCACTCCAGCCTGGGCAACAGAGTGAGACTCTGTCTCAAAAAAAAAAAAAAAAAAAAAGAGTTCCTTCTCATGTCTTACTAGGGTTATAAGCACGTCCACCCCAATGCTTATTTTCTATATCACTTACCTGCACGTATAAGATACCGTCTCTCAGAGTGTACAGGTCAAAGCATGAGCTTTGGATTCAGGCAGCCCTGGGTTAAAATACTGGTTTTGCCACCTCTGGGCTTGTATGACATGTGAAAAGCTATCTAAGGTCTTGGAACCTCACTTTCCTCATCTGTTAAATGATAATAATATTAATAGTAACACCAACCTTAAAGGGTTATTGTGAAGATAAAATTAAACAATATATGAAAAACACTTCCTGGATTGCCTGGCATATAAACCCTCAATACATATTTTTTAAGGTATATGGTTTTCCCCAACATGGTGATAATTTAAGGAAGGGAAAGAACCACATCTTCTGAATTCTTTATACCTTGAATTACTAGATAAATATTTTGGGAGTATTCAATGCTAAGTATATGTTTAGGAAATGGGTTGACATTTACAATAATCATTATTACTGAAAAACACACTGGGCAAGGCGAAATTTTCATGGGCTGGAGAAATTACCACTAATTGCTAGGTTTCAGGGCCTTAACTAGATTACTGAGATGCTTCTAAACAATAAAAAACAAAAATTACACATGTAAGTATATGTGTATATATATGCATTTATATAATTCTTTTTTTTTTTTTTTTTTTTTTTGAGACGGAGTCTCGTTCTGTCGCCCAGGCTGGAGTGCAGTGGCCGGATCTCAGCTCACTGCAAGCTCCGCCTCCCGGGTTCACGCCATTCTCCGGCCTCAGCCTCCCGAGTAGCTGGGACTACAGGCGCCCGCCACCTCGCCCGGCTAGTTTTTTGTATTTCTTAGTAGAGACGGGGTTTCACTGTGTTAGCCAGGATGGTCTCGATCTCCTGACCTCGTGATCCACCCGTCTCGGCCTCCCAAAGTGCTGGGATTACAGGCTTGAGCCACCGCGCCCGGCCGCATTTATATAATTCTTTACATACAAATGTATATTTATAACACATATATGTTTATAATTCTTTACCACTTGCAAAGTGCTGCCTCACAAACTTTGATGTGGGGTCCCTACAACTACAGAGCAATAATAATAGCCAATACTAACTGTATAAGATACCTATTATCATAATTTTATTTTAGGGAAAGGGAAACTGAGGCTCAGTGAGGTTAAACATACTTGGCCAAGGTCACACACCGTGAATAATGAATGGAATGTACTCTATTGCAGGTCACCACAGTCCAATCTTTCTCAGGTATCAAAGATACAAAGCTTGCCAAGAGTATTCTAAACATCTAAGAGTAACATTACCCTACAGTTAATATGGGAATTGAAAAATATCTCTAATAAGAATTTCAACAGGGAACATGGGGGATCAAACACAGTGTCCTAAAAGGATGCTGGCCAAGATCTCTTGAAGATAGTTGTGTTTTACTGAAATAGTGCCACAGGATTGTAAATATCATCAATCCCACATGTGTGGGCTTCAGTTTCCTCCAACAATAACACACATCAGGCTCCTCACCATAAATGATGTCATCTAAAGGAAAAGAGTCATTGGTCTACTTAGCTGATTGCCTTTAACAGGTCTAATTTTTGATCTCCCAATAACATGCAGGCTCTGTAAGGATGGGAACTCTGACTTGACAGGAAGAGAGCACGTGGTATATTAATTTTTTTTTTTTGAGACGGAGTCTTGCTCTATTGCCCAGGCTGGAGTGCAGTGGCGGGATCTTGGCTCATTGCAAGCTCCTCCTCCTGGGTTCCCGCCATTCTCCTGCCTCAGCCTCCTGAGTAGCTGGGACTACAGGCGCCTGCCACCATGCCCAGCTAATTTTTTTTGTATTTTTAGTTGAGATGGGGTTTCACCATGTTAGCCAGGATGCTCTTGATTTCCTGACCTTGTGATCTGCCCGCCTCAGCCTCCCAGAGTGCTGGGATTACGGGTGTGAGCCACTGCGCCTGGCTGTGGTATATTAATTTTTAAACAGAAAATGGGAGCAAAACTAAGGGGAGAGGGCGTCTCCAATTTTGCAGTCTGACTCCAGTGCTTTGTTTGATTGCCTTGCAATTGGACTCCAAAACCAAAAAATAAACTTACAGAGTAATTAACAAGTCATCAATAAAAAAGAAATCAGAGCTGGGCATGATGGTGCACACCTATATCCCTGGCTACTCAGGAGGCTGAGGCAGGAGGACTGCTTGAGCCCATGAATTCAAGGCCAGCATGGGCAGCATAGCAGCATAGTGAGACCCTTGCCCTGTCTAAGAAAGAAAGAAATCAAATGGAAACAGGAGTTAATTAAAATGGGGACAACAGAATGGATCATGCTTAATTGACTTAGTTTCTTTGATAGGGTATAAAGCTCAACATTCACAATGGAGGCAGATGTAGATGTTTGATCATATTTGATTTAGTATCGTGATTATCACAGGAGACTAGAGAGTGGAATAAAGACAGGAAAAAAAAAACCAAAACTGGATCTGGTCAAAGGTGAGGCAGTAGGAGATCAAGTCCCTTGCTATAAGGGCTTCATTCTGCTCCTCAAATTTGGTTGGAAAAACACACCCATGAAAAGAATGTCTTGTCCATTTCAGAACCTCACCCTGGTTACTTCTAAGTGAAGTAACTTAATGGACTTTTCATAAGAATGGGTCTCCTGTTCTTCCACAGCCGTGTCACCAAGCTTTGAACATTTTCTGGTGCCCCTGTACAAATCAGTTTAGTCTCTGGGTTTCTGTTTGTTCATGTGAAAAGAAGGAGACAGAAGGAGGTCCCTTGCAACCTGACATCATGATGCCCTGCTTTTCTATATAATATTTCACAGCAATGGGATAGGGTCTGTCTCTCTCAGCACAGCGTTTGGCTCACAGTGGTGTCATTAAATGATTATCAATTCACTAATGATTGACTAGTAATGATAATAGGTAATATTTCTTGATGTCCTTTGATGTGCTAGGCACTGTTCTAAATATTGTCTGGGTTTCAACTCCTTAATCCTCCCAACAAGCCTGTGTGGTGGGTTCTGTTGATGGTAAGTGTTCAGCTCCTCTAATTACCTCGAGTCACCCATTGAACTCTGAGCCTCACTTCTTCACCTGCAATAGCTTGCGAGATTGTTGAAAGCCACTAACTCTTTAGTACTGAGGAGTTCTACACACAGTTCTAGGCACTGGACAGGCATCACATGTACTGGACAGAACTAGAGTCCATGTGGTTCTCAGCAGAGCATCCTGCACATAGAAAACCTCCAAGAAACGATGGGCATTATTAAGGATGTCAGGGATTTTCTAAAGCAAGGCTGCTCCCATAGTAAGAATATTCCTGCTAGTTCTGATCTATGAAACAAATAGTTCATCTAGTGACAATTTCCACTCTTTTCCTGTCAAATACTATCACTAAATACATTTTGAATTTAGAGTATCAGTAAATGTGTCCTTGGAGCAGTGGTTTTCTTATGTGAGCCTACAAATTGGGGCTGTTCTGTGATGAAAATGGGAGAAATAAAAATAATGTTTTTTTTTTCTTCAAGCAAAAACCTGTCTTGAAATCATGAGTATTTTGTGTTAAAATTCCTTTGGTTTATAAAATGGTGGTGAGGGTACTTTTTAATTAAAAAATATTAATCAGCAAAATACAAAAGGTGGCAACTGTATGTCATTTGCAAAAACGCTTTCTGTAATTTAACTTGTCTATGAAATCCAAAAGTCTTGGATGCACTGATGAAGACTCAGACGAGCAGAATTTCAAGGAGAAGACAAGAGAGTATTGTTCTTTTGTCAGCAGTCATCTCCCAACAACAGGCAACACCATGCCTTTCTTTATAAGAATGCTTTGGTACCTTCAGATTATCCTTTCAGTGAAAAAAAAAATGCAAACATGGATTTTCAAACTTTATCTATAATTATCTATATTATGGATAAATATAAAACCATATCCATCCATCCATCTATCCATCCATCTGTCCATCCATCTTTAATATAAATGATCCTATAGACAGAATAGAAAAAATGTAGGATAACACTTTTATCTTTTCATTTTAAGAACGGTATGTAGTTTAAAAAATGGAAAAGTACACAAGTTTTTATAAACTAACTTTACTGAGACATAATTTATATACAATAAATCCCACATATTTGAAATATCAAGTAGATGATGCTTGACAAAAATACAAAACATTTTCACCTCTTTCACTCCCCTTTACAGTCAATCTCCCTTTTACCCCCTACTCTGGGCAACCAATGATCAGACTGCTATCCCTGCAAGTTAATCTTGCAAGCTCTAGAATTCCATATGACTAGAATCACATATTATGATCCCTTTTGTGTTTAACGTGTTTCACCGAGCACAATGTGAGATTCACTCACATTGCATGCATCAGTAATAGGTTCCTTTTTATAGCTGAGTAGAGGTTTTGGTATGAACACACAATTCATTTATGCTCCTCTTGATTGATATAAGGGTTGTTTAGAATGTTTGGCTATTCTAATCTCTTTTGAAATTATTGGACTATAATTTTTAAGAACATACGTTTCCATTTCTCCTGGGTGGATACTTTTGAAATTATTGGACTATAATTTTTAAGAACATACGTTTCCATTTCTCCTGGGTGGAACCTCAGAGTGGAATTGCAGAATCATCTCATAAGTTTGTGATTAACTTCATAAGAAACTTGACATTTTCAAATCGGGTGACTCCATATTATACTCACATACAACATACATACAAGAGATTCATGTGTGCGACGTCCGCAGCAACAATGGGTATGGCTTAGTATTAGAATTTAAGCCATTCTACTGGGTGAAAAGTATTATCTCATTGTGGGTTTTATTTGCATTTTCTTGATGACTTAATATTTCTGAGCATACTCTCATGTGCCTTTTGGCCATTCTTATATTTTCTTTGTGAAGTATGGTTTCAAATCTTTTGCCCATATTATTGGTTATCTTCTTGAGTTTTAAATGTTCTTTATGTATTTTGTATACAAGTTCTTTTTTAGATATATAATAAAAGTACTTTCTTCTTGTCTGTGGCTGGGCTTTTTCATTCCCTTGATGGATTCTTAGAAAAGCAGAAGGCTTTCAATTTTGATAAAGACCAATTTAGAAGCCAATTGTGGTGGTGTGCTGGTGTAATCCCAGCTACATGTGAGGCTGGAGCCATGGGATCTCTTGTGCCAAGAGCTCAAGTCCAGCTTGGGCAACAGAGCAAGACCCTGTCTCAAAAACAATAACAAAGAAAGAAACGAAAAGAAATAAAAAGACCAATTTATCAATGTTTTTCTTTTAAACTAAGTGCTTCTGGGGACATGTCTAATAATTCCTTGCCTATCCCTAAGTGTGAAAATGTTCTCTTAAGCTTCCTTCTAGAAATTGTATAGGATTAAGTTTTATATTTAGGTCCATTATTTATTTCGAATTAAATGTTGTGTATAGTGTGATGCAGGAGCTGAAGTTCATTTATCCAGTTATTCCAGTACCCTGTAGTGAAGAGACCACCCTTTCTCTCATTGAATTGCTTTGGCACGATTTTTGAAAAACATTTGGCCATATATATGTGAGTATATTTATGGCATTTCTATTTTGTTCTACTGTTATAATCTACAAGTTAGTCTTTATTCCAGTACCATATTATCTTAATTATTGTTATTTTATAGTAATTCTTAAAATTAGGTGGGCAAGTCCTCAAAAGTTTGTTCTTTTTTCCATACGAGTTTCACTACTCTAACGTTTTTGCACTTCCATACAAATTTCAGAATCAATGTGTTCACTTTATTTTAAAAAATCTGGTGTTATACATGTATACATATGTAATAAACCTGCATGTTGTACACATGTACCCTAGAACTTAAAGTAAAATAAAAAAAAAATCTGGTGTTATATTGATTGTGAATTTTAACACTGAATCTTCTAATCCACAAGTGTGGGATATCTCACCATTTATTTAGATCTTTAAGTTCTCTTAGCAACGTTTTACAGTTTTCTGTGTAGAGTCTTAGATATATTTTGTTTAGCTATTACATAGTAATCTTGTATTTCGTGTAGTAAGTTATATTATTAGTACTTGTAGGATTTTTTTTTCTTCGTACAGGTTAAGCATCCCTAATCTGAAAATCCAAGATCTGAAATGCTCCAAAATCCAAAACTTTTTGAACACCAGCATGAAGCTCAAAGGAAATGCTCACTGCAGCACTTCAGATTTTAAATTTTTAGATTAGAGAAGCTCAACTGGTATGTATTCTGCAAATATTCCAAAATCCAAAAAAAAATACAAAACTGAAAACACTTCTGGTTCCATGTATTTTAGATAACACTCAACCTCTAGATCATACAGTTTTTTATATAAACCATTTGATCTATAAATAAAAATAATTTCACTTCTTCCTTTCTAATCTTTTTGTCTTTAGTTCTTTTTCTTGCTTTATTTCACTGGTCAGGGTCTTCAGAACAATATTTAATAGAAGGTAAGTAGCCAGGTGCGGTGGCTCATGCCTGTAATCCCAGCACTTTGGGAGGCTGAGGCAGGTGGATCACTTGAGGTCAGGAGTTCGAGACCAGCCTGACCCAACATTGTGAAACACTGTCTCTACTAAAAATGCAAAAAATTAACTGGGCATGGTGGCAGATGCCTATAATCCCAGCTACTAGGGAGGCTGAGGAAGGAGAACCTGGGAGGCAGAGGTTGCAGTGAGCCAAGATCATGCCACTGCATTCCAGCCTGGGTGACAGAGTAAGACTCTGTCACACACACATAAAAATAAATTTTAAAAAATAAGGTAAGAAAAGCTAATGTCCTTGTCAAATTCTGCAGAGAATGTTTTTTTTTTAAACTATTTAGGGTGATGTTATCTGTAAGTTCACCATAAATGCTGTTTATCAAGATTTCTGTTATTTCTACTTTTCTGGTAAGTTTTTTAAAAATTGTGGATCAACACTGAATTTTGTCAAATGCTTTCTCTGCATCTATTGAGAAGAATGTATATTGGACATACATACTGTAAAGTGTTCTCTAGATGCCAGTTAGGTCTCGTTGATTGACAATGCTGTTCACATCATCAGAGAGTGATGTTGAAGTTTACAATGGTAATGGTAAATTTATCAATTTCTACCTGAATATTATCAGTGTTTGCCTTATGTATTTTGATGCTCTATGTTAAGAGTGCAAATGTTTAGAATTGTTATGTCTTCGTGGAGAATGTAACCCTATATCATTCTGTAATTGCCTTTTTTTTTTTTTTTTTGATGGAGTCTCGCTCTGTTGCCAGGCTGGAGGGCAGTGGCATGATCTCGGCTCACTGCAACCTCTGCCTCCCGGGTTCAAGCGATTCTCCTGCTTCAGCCTGAGTAGCTAGCACTATAGGTGCA
Source organism: Theropithecus gelada (assembly GCF_003255815.1). Classification (NCBI taxonomy): domain Eukaryota; kingdom Metazoa; phylum Chordata; class Mammalia; order Primates; family Cercopithecidae; genus Theropithecus; species Theropithecus gelada. The sequence continues at coordinate 120,670,349 of NC_037676.1, forward strand.
TGCCATCATGCCCTGCTAATTTTTGTATGTTTAGTAGAGACAGATTTCACCATATTGGCCAGGATGGTCTCAATCTCTTGACCTTGTGATCCACCAGCCTTGGCTTCCTAAAGTGCTGGGATTATAGGCATAAGCCACCACGCTCGGCCTAATTGCCCTCTTTATTCTTTTAACTCTTGTTCTAAAGTCTGCATTGTCTCAACTCAATATGTTTCTTGACTGTGTTTGTGTAATACATCTTTCTCCAATACTTTACTTTTAACCTGTGTCCTTAAAGTGTGTTTCTTCTAGAGAGCATATAGTTAGGTTTTTCTGCTCCTAATCTGACAATCTCTGTCTTTTAACTACTGTGTTAAGACTATTCACATTTAAGGTCATTATTGATAGACTTAAAATTTACCATCTTTATACTTTTCTATTCATTGCTCTTGTTTCACTCTTTTTTCTTTGACCTTTTCTGATTTTAACTGAGTATTTGATGCCATTTCATTTTATCTTCTCAACACACCAGTGATCTTTCCTTTATAAAAAAATTTTTAGTATTTGCCTTATAGTTAACAATATATGTAAGTAATCTAAGTCCACTTTCAAATAACACTATTCTTCACATGTATTTGCAGGTACTCATAACAAAGCATTCTCTATTCCTCCCTTCCATCCCTTGTGACATTGCTGTTATTCATTTTACTTAACTCTATGGTATAAAATCCAGTGTATTATTGTTGTTATTGCTTTAACCAGTTAGCTTTTAGATCAATTAATAAGAAAAAAAAGGAATTTGTTTTACCTTCATTTATTCATTTTTGACATTCTTCCTTGCTTTCTATTGATTCCAGTTTCTGATCTATATCATTTTTCTTCTGCCTGAAGAACTTTTATTATTTCTTGCCGGGCAGTTTGCTGACACTGAATTGCTTCAGTTTTTGTTTGTTTGGGCAAGTCTTTCCTTACTTTTCTTCTATGTTTGAAGAATAATTTTATTGGATATAGAATTGGCTAATTTTTTGTTTGTTTCAACCCTTTAAAGTTTTCACTCATTTTCTTCTTGCTTAAGAGGTTCTCATTAGAAGTATCCTGTAATTCTTATCTCTTTTTCTCTGTAACTAAGGTATGTAATGTTTGTTTGTTTTTAAAATCTGACTCCTTTCAAAATTTTACCTTTGGGGTGTGTGTGTGTGTGTGTGTGTAAAGCAGTTCAAATATTTATCTTGTTTGTTGTTATCTGAAATTCTTGGATATGTGCTTTGATGTTTGTGATTAATTTTGGAAATTTGTTGTCATTACTATTTGAACTATTCTTCTGTCTTCTCTTCTTCTTCTGACATTCTAGTAATGCATATGTTACATCTTTTAATATAATCCCACAATTCCTGGACGTTCTGCTCTGCTGTTTTCATTCATTTTACTCTTTGCATTTTGGTGTTGGTGGTTTCTATTGATTTACCTCCAAGTTCACTGATTCTTTTCATGGCTGTGTTGAGTCTACGGATGATCCCATTGAAGGCACTCTTATTCGCTGTCACCGTGTTTTTTATTTCTAGTATTTTCTTCTGATTGTCTATTAGTTCCACTTCTCTGTTACATTAGTCATCTGTTCTGGTATATAGTTTACATTTTGCATTAGTGCCTTTAACATATTAATCATATTTACTTTAAATTTCCTATTTGATAAACCTAACATCTGTGTCATATCTGAATCTGGTTCTGATGATTACTTTGTCTCTTCAGTTTGTTATTTTCTTACCTCTTGGCATGCTTTGTAATTTTTTGTGTGTGTCTGAAACCTGGACATGTTGTATTTGGTAATAGGAACTTGGGAGGAGGCGTTTGGGGATATCCAATAAATAGTCCACTAGAACGAAGGAAGGGACTGGAAGATAGCATTATGCTTCATTGATGCCAGGAAGCAAGAATCTAATGGGGGCAGTCATCAGGAGTTTTCTTCAGCAAGAGTTTCTAACCTGGGAACCTAAGCAGGACCTAGGGGTGTGTTTCAGTCAAACTTCAACATAAACTTTCTTATTAAACTTTTCAACTACCAACTTACTGTGATAAGTCTTACCATAGAGCCTTACCCTGGGAACTAGAGATGAGATACCTAACCCAGATGAAGAGAACTAAGGAGGGCTTTCTATAGGAGGTGGTATCTAAAACTCAAGCCAGAAGGAAAACTGAATTATTCAGGTGAATGGGTGGGTGTCAGGATGGTAGTGAGTATGACATTTGCGAACCCTTCAAAGTAGTTCAGCGGGCCTTCAGCTTGAAGGAGGAGGGAGTACAGGCAAAACCAAACACCATCACCATCACCCCTATCACCACCACCACTGACAACAGCCACCACTACCACCACTGCCACTGCCACTGCCACCATCACCGCCACAATAATCCAACATCTTGAACGGAAAAACAGACTGCTTTTTAAAACTATAAAATGCTCATCCCTGGAGGTGTTGAAGCAAAGGCTGTCCAAACACACAGTAGGGATGTCAGAAAGGGTACACAGGGGGACATGTAGCTATATTGTAAGGGGGACACTCAGCCTCCATTCTTCCTATTCCCTTGTGGAGGGACTTCCTGACTAATGCTCTTGGCCTCTCTCCTGCCCTCCATTTGGTACTCGTTCAGCCCAGTCCCATGTTCTGCCCTCACTTGAGACCTGTGTTCTGACCTAGTCTGCTTTCTGCCAAGCCTTAAAAGAGGCAGTGCTCAGTTGTGCTGGTGACTGGGATGATCCATTTAGAGAGGAAACATTCTTAGTAAATAAATTTGTCTACAGATATAAATTACACTCTCCAAAGACTTTTATCAGGAATGGAGCTGGTATTTTGATGTCCATTGACCTACCACTTGAGTTTATTTCTCATTGAAAGGGTCTTTTTGTTTTTTTCTTAAATTGACCCCATAAATCTTTGGATGACATCTAAAGTTGTTTCCAACACTCAGAGGTCTTTTCCCCTGGATCATCAAGAAAACAAAGTGCGGTACCCTTGGTTTAAGAATGCTGAGAAATAAATTATATATTTTAAAGTTAGTAAGTTTATAATTTAGAAAGCTAGTAAGTGTTCCATTAAAAGGGGTTAAAATGAAAAATCAATGGCTCTATTGGAAAACTAGGAGAAACAACTTATGCTCTAATCATATCAGAAACTTTACTATGTAAATATAAAATTATGCTCAAGTTTCAATAAGAGTATAGAGCAGTCACACAAAAAAGAAATGTGAAAAAACAAATACAAAGATATAGGAAAGCAGAACACAATATCCAGAGGGGAAGTGATAAAGATGAGAAAATGTGTAGATGATGCACTGGATAGTTAAATATGTCTACATTTTGTTTGGTTATACTGGATTCTACTAAGTAGTATTCTCCTAAGTGCATTACAGAAAGTAATTATTCTAGTTCGTTTGACACTTGTTAACTACAGACCCCATTGGTCTCTACAGGGAACTCTAACCATAATAAAAGACTTGGAAGACAATCGCAGAAGGATCAAGGAATAGAACAGCTCAGAAAAATCAGCACTGAAGAGAACAGTGTAAGCAAATGCATGGAGCCACATTCCAAGGGTCCTAAAATGATAGTGATTTTTCCCTTTACTCAATAGCATACGCAGAACTGTCCAATTTCAAGGTGCTACATCTCAGAATATTTTTTAAAAGGAAAAGAAGTACAAGTGGGTGATAGTTGCAGCATAAAAAACGGACCAGAGGCATACATCTATTTTGCAGGTGATCATTTAGAAATATGATAAATCAATAGGAATCATTTGTAAGCGATACTCATATGACAACTATTTATTCTTGCAGACATCTAAAGGATACCCATGTTTTGTCCATGAAGTAGACCAAGGAAACCCTTTATACATTCAAAGCAGCTTTTAAAAAATATTTTATATTCTGGGGAGCTCTGAGTGCTTCACCTCTGAAAACAAGTCTTTAAAGTTGGCAGGGGAAGGAACCCTTCACAGACAGAGGATTTGAAGCCGAACGAGATGAGGTGATGTTAGCAACCACCACAGGAAGAAACTTCAAACCTGAAGAGATGCTCGACTGTGCATAAAAGAATCTGAAAGTGCCTGTGAGCTTACACCTGGCCCCAGTAGAGTCTCCTCATCAGCATTTCAAGCCAGGCCTCAGAAAACTAGGGACAGAATCTTGCAAGCACAGAAACATACACAAATTTCTTTGCTTCAAACCTAATCTCATGATTTCAGTCTATATATCCTAATGCCTCTCCAGTGTTCTAACCATCTTGTTCTTTTTAAAGTGTGCTTCTGCAGGGAGTTCATGCTACTAGTACAGCAGCACCCCCCTTAGCTAAGGTTTTGCTTCGTGCAGTTTCAGTTACTTGTGGTCAACTGTGGTCTGAAAATAGATGAGTACAGTACAATAAGATATTTCAAGAGACAGAGAGAGATATTTATCTAATTATTATTATGGTATATTATTATTAATTGATCTATTTTATCATTAGTTCTTGTTAATCTCTTATTGTACCTAATTAAAAAAATTATCATAAGTATGTATGTGTACACTATATAAATAGTGTTTGGTAATATCTATGGTTTCAGACATCCACTGGGGGTCCTGCTATGTCTCCCTTGCAGATAAGGGGGGACTACTGTAGCTTCTCTTCTGATTAAACACATCTGCCGCCAAAGAGCAGGTATCTCCTGGGCACAATAAAATTACCAAAAATGTTGATATTGCAAAAGATTTTGAACACTGATAGGTTAAAATATGTCTAAAGTTTTCTTAGACTTTGAAGCACCTAAGGGAAAATTCTGTTTAGAATTTAAGGTTCTTCAAATAAACACAGAAACAAATGTTAATATAGTAGAACTCTTTGTAAAAACAAATACAGACAATTTAAACAACTACTGAGGTTACAGGGTAATTTTCAGAAAAGGTTAAAATCATGACTGTCATACAAATACGGAAGTGAACACATCTTTAAGATTTTAATTTAACTTATTAATGAGGAAACTGGCAAGATGTTAAAACCAGCTCAAAGGAGAACCTGAACAGCAGACACAATTATAGATCAGGAAGACTGAAATAAATGTGTAAATGGGAGGTAAAACTCACCTTTTCCACAGTGGCTAGGGAAGTCAACTGAACCTCTATGGAACAGAATTTACATGTCAATGGACAAAAATTATATTGTATTACTCTCTGTTATCTATAACTCACAGAGTTATAAAGTTGCTCCCTAGAATCAAAGAATTAGATAACCCAAATGTTGTGCTATAGATGACAATGCAGCTTTCCGTGGAAGCACAATTTTTTCCCTACATGGATCACGATTATTTTATTTACCACTATATTCTGAAAACCTGGTATATGGTAGATAGTCCATAAATACTTGCTAAAAGGATGAATGAATAACCACTATATGAGCCATTAAGCTAGTCATTAAGTTAGGCCCTTCACATTCATCATCCCATTTAATCTTCCCCCAAATTCTTTAAGATAAATATTATCATTTTACTGACAAGAAACTAACGTGTGGCATCATGTGGCATCATGTTTCTATTACATGTCAAAGGCTGGGGTAGAGGGCAGGGAGGATTTGACTCAGACCTATGAGCAGAAAATGTCTCTCTGTTTTCCTCTTCTTTTTCTCTCCATTTAATATATGTCTTTTTTATTTACCATCCCCGGACCACGTGCCTCTAAATCAAGAGATGTTTGTATACAACACTGATATAACATGCTTCCTCAATGAGCATGATATAGGAGATCCTTGCTTTAAGAAAAATAAAAGAACAGCAGCACTCAAGAGAATCTAAGCATAAATAAGAGACACGTGAACAATCTTTTCTTCAGCCTTAAAGAGTAGCACAGGACATTTACCAGCCCAGAATGTTTTGTTTCCCATAGATGCTCCTTTCCCTCCTTTCCCAGGATAATAAAGCTGGATGAATTCAACATTGTGTGTATCGTTTTGTTATCACAGATACCATCAGGGCAACACTTGGAAAAGAGCAGCAGCTCACATGCATTGTATGCTCATTGTGACTGTGGACTACCTTCATAGCAACACTATGAGGTAGATACTATTAGCATCTCCTCCTCTGCAGGTGAAGAAAGCTGACGTGCACCCAGCAACCTTTACAAAATCACAAGGCTATGATGCAGCTCTGGGCTGCGACCTGGTACTTGTAACCATTCCCCTGTCCTCTCTAAAGTCACTCTCCTGTCTGCATAGCCTGGTGAGGTTTGCTCTGTCATCACATCTTGAGTTTCACAAACCTCTTTGCCCTTTTCATCACAGCCTCCAAGAGTACTGGGATTCCCACAGCTTCTAGCATCATAGGGCTGGTAAATGCACACTGGCGGCCGGGTGCGGTGGCTCAAGCCTGTAATCCCAGCACTTTGGGAGGCCGAGACGGGCGGATCACAAGGTCAGGAGATCGAGACCATCCTGGCTAACCCGGTGAAACCCCGTCTCTACTAAAAAATACAAAAAACTAGCCGGGCGAGGTGGCGGGCGCCTGTAGTCCCAGCTACTCTGGAGGCTGAGGCAGGAGAATGGCGTGAACCCGGGAGGCGGAGCTTGCAGTGAGCTGAGATCCCGCCACTGCACTCCAGCCCGGGCGACAGAGCGAGACTCCGTCTCAAAAAAAAAAAAAAAAAAAAAAAAAAATGCACACTGGCTGAAGTTCTGAAAGCTATTTTCTGGCCACTTGGCACTTGTGATCATTTGGGTATTTTGCATTCACTCTTAGAGAGGCAGGGGCCAGAGAACAGGGGAAGAGAGTGGTCTTCTGAGGTTTCAAACAGGTGAATGTCAAAAAGATGTAGACCAAAAGTTAATCTGAAATCATTCTCTCTGTTCCCTAAGTCCCCAAATAATTCCCTGCTTTCTTCTTCTTGCCAGAAAATAGGCTGCCCTTAAAAGGAAATAACAGCATGTTTTTCGACACCTCCAGGTGAGTCCTGACATGAATAATAGCACAATGCCGACATGTAAAAGGAGTCAATAAACTGTTAGCTTAGTGGTTTACCTATATTATTTCACTTAATGTTCACAATGTCTCTCTGAGCCAGGTACTATTATCTTTATTTTGGAGATGAGGAAGTGAGGTTAAGTAACTTGCCCAGGTTAAGCAGCTTGCCAAGATCCCAAGAAAGTTATGATTTCCCAATACCAGGTGTGTTTCATGAAGACCAAGTCTGCCACCAAAAACATACGACAACTGTTGGAAATACATACCTCATTTCCACACTCCTGTCCTCATGTCACTTAGCAGAAAACCTTGGGAAGTGGGACCATTTATTCCATACGCACTGAAGCATGAATCTTTATTTCTGAGGAGTGTAAGGCTCATCCTCTTCAAACCATTATAAATGCTTATCCTTCCCTCAAGGGGACCTCATAATTCTCACCCCTAATAAAAGATAACACTGCTTTCAAATAAGATCATGAAAAAGGCTTTGCCATTACTATCGCACAGGCATTAAGAAACATTAAGCAGCCATTATCTGATGAAGGCTACCATAATCAGGCAAATGGTTACTAACTGATTGATTACGTTTAGGAGTAGAATAACTGACCCTAGATGGGCTTTTCTTATACTCTTAAGGGAGGAACTAAGAAAATGAAATGTAGACACTTGGAATCGAAGCTAAGTACCCACGCTGCCTTCCGAATTTCATAGATTTCATCCAAAAGGGCCATTGGCTCTAGTTGGGAGTGGCAGAGAAGAAATGCATAAAGGACCCTTTTTATATTTAAAATAGAAGGATTTTACTCTCTTGTTTGTTAACTCAGCTTCAGCTACAATTGGGTGTTTTCCCTATATATTTAGACATATCAATGTGGTCGGCAGGAATCTAGGATCATCTAGCTCAGCATTTTTTTAAACATTTAGTGCTTAAATGTTTTAAAAAGTTTTTTTTTTTTAAATCAATCAAGTTTTCAAAATCAATCAAGTTTTCTGTGTGTTTCAAATATATACAACAGACATAAAGGGAGCGGCTTTGGTTCACACACCCGCCTCTACCCAAAGCACACCCATGTCCCTTTGGCCACGTCCATGAAACGCACTTAGAAGACCACCGACTAAGACCTCTTCTAAGAAGGTGAACTGACCTGCCCTAGATCTCACAGATACAGCCTAAGAGCGGAACTGCAAAAATAAATACTTTCTGCTTAACAAGTCCCTTTTCATAGTAATGGGGTGAACAGACCAAGAGAGATTAGGATTTGTCATGATAGAACGTATGGGTTTGGAAAGAGGTTTGTCATCTAAAGTGTTCAGCTATTTCATGACAAGTCACTTTACCACCAGAGTGAAATCATTTTCTCAGAAAAAAAGATCTGGACTAGAAACGACTTCTTAACATTGTTTCCCCCTTGAAGCTATACAGTTTTGGTTTACAGAGTGTATCCTCAGTCCTATCTTTCACTGCACCATTTGTGAAAGGAAAAGAGAAGTGTTGGCCACATACAAATAGAATCTTAGGGTGAAAGGGCAGGCAAGGTCTGGAAAAGCCCCCTTACTCTGATGGGCTACCACAGTGGGCATATTTGCTCCATCTTGCCCACTCTGTCCCCCAATTGAGAGACTTGATCTGAAGGTCCTTTATGATTCACTATCCTGTTCTATTTTCTGCTTTCAAGTACTTATTGACCTCCACATGTAATATTTGAACACCCTTGATCTAAATGGAATCGTGATCTGTGCCTTGAAAGTATTCATCCCAAGGGCAGAGAGTTAGTATTATTATATTCCATTTCGGAAACTTGCAACATTGCTAGGTGCAGATACTAGAAGATGGTCAACAGGGAAACAGATGCCCAGAGGACAGGAGTGTCAGGGAAACTGACTTTTCCCCTGGACTCTTTCACGTGATTGGATACAGGTATATAGCTCACCCAGTCAAAGAAGTCAATATACATTAAACATTTTTTCTTAAACATTTTTTAAAAAGCATTTTCCTACTTAGAATCCTTTTCTACTTAGAAGATCTACATAGTGATTCCATAGCCAAGTTCATGTGAAAGACTTTCTTCTTTCCTTTCTCTCTGATTGGTGTGCTCTTATTTCCTCTAGGATCCCCCAATCCTGCACCCTGATTCCCATATACTTTTACAATGGATGCTCAAAATTCACAGTTTTCTATAATAACCATGTATGTTTGTTAAATAGCATGGCTCACATGGATCTGGAATTTATCATCCCTTTGAAAGTAAACCCATGTCAGAAAATTTCAGCAAGAAGATATTGTTTCATTGGTAAGGGTATGGGAAAGGCCATCGTGACTGGGAGAAAGAAAGGGAGTGAAATATCTGGGATACTGCATACTTTACCAGTTATGTCATGCTGTTTGAATGACTCACTGTAGATCTGGTACTGATTCGGACAATGTTTCTTCAACCACTTGCAGACATCCTGCTGGGTCCATAGAGCCACCGGTTTAGACAGCTTCACTGTAGCTGACTATAAATAAAGAAGGAAAAGAAGATCTGTCAATGCTGGCCCCATGCCTAGGAAGACACTCTAGTGAAAAGTCTTAAGAGTGTGTTAAAGGCTACAGACTGGATTCCCCAAAGATAAATAACTAGTTCTTGTCTTCCTCCTAACCTCTGCAGACCTTCTCAATACTGCTGCAAAGCACAAAGAAAAGGTCCAGGTGGGGAAGCTGTGAAAATGATCTAACCATCTCTGCTGAGAAAAAATGCCAAGGAATCCCTAGGAAGCAGTGTTTTTTAATGAATACTCTAGCAAAAAACAAGGGGTTGCTAAGCAATTAATTACATTATAGGGGAGAAATAGCTGTGGCCCCAAGTGCATTTCTTTGTATTCCAAGAAGGTATTTATCTCTTGCTGTCCCTGACTTTTCTAGAGCCTAGTACAACACTCTCCTGGAAGTGCTAATAATAATTTAGGAATGAATGTTATTGGATTTAGATAACTGCATACTAAGAACTGCAAGTCTGCCTGGGGGCTCTGGACTTGCGGTGGCCCTGAAATGGTCAGGAGCATTAGTTATACCAAACTGGGGAAGCAAAAAGTCAATTCCACCAGGATGTGGAGAGCAGTAATAAGATAATGGGGGCAGTTAGGCTTTATACAGAAGCCAACTAGTCAAGGTCTTTTTTTTGTTCATTGGATTTTTCAGGGAAGTATTAATGAGGAAAACACACACACACACACACAAACACACACACACACACACACACACACAGAGGGAGTGAGAAGAGCTTAGCCTTTGACAAATGATGGATTACAAATACATTTATTAGTGAATAAGCATCAATTTCATGCCAGATGATGGTCTCCCTCAGAGATCCCAGGAATTTGGTTTTGGACAGATTAATGCTTCACTATCTAGAATTTTTATCATGCTGGATCAGTGTTTGCCAAGAAAGTAAAGCCATCCTATCGGAAGCTGTTTGAAGGCTCCTGGGTGGTACAAGGACGTGGCCATTATTATCCCTGCTCTTCACCATAGGCATCATTTCCTTCCACTTCTCTATCAAATCTTTCAGATTAAGGCAAGGGGAGAGCCTTCATTTGGTAGGAGTGTGATTGTAACACCTGCTGACATGTTTGTTGTTGTTGTTTCCTTGGCAAAGAAATGGCTTGCTTCAGTCTCAGAATCTTAAAAAAAAAAAAGCAGTATATCTAGCATCTAATAACCTTTAAAAACTTTTTAGTACATTTAAAGTTACCCTTTATTTGATGGCAAACAAATTATGGCAAAATAAATTTTATTTTCTGTAGCAATATCTTCTTAGCTTTTTAAACAAATTTGAGTTTAAAGAAACAACTATCCCAGAGGCCAATTTTTAGTAAAAAAAAGAAACAATGGTGCAGATGATGAGAGAGTCATAGTGAAAACAGTGGAAGCAATATGGAAGCGATTCAAGGTTGGAAAGCACAACGCTCAGGTGTTTTTTTTTTATTTGTATATTTCCAGTCATATGAGTCCTTAGGTCACTGCTTTCACAATAATCACAATGCAGATCACTTTTTATTTTGTACTGTGATATTTTTCTTTTATTAATTGTGGTAGTTGTGTTTTCCAAAGATGATTTTATATATGTCCATATATTCATATATGTATGTTTTCATATAGACATATATACACATACATATGTATCTGCTTTTCATTCAACGGGACTGACATTTACTTCTTCCACTAACATGTGGGGTTGATGCTCCCTCTGATTCCATTTCAGCAGGGTATGTGACCTTCCTGACCAATGTAGTACAGTGGAATTGATGCTATGTGACTTCTGAGGCTAGGTCATAAAAAAGACACAGTTTCTGCCTGATTCGCTCTCTGGCACTGACCTTTGGAAACCCACCATCATGCTGTGGGGGAAGCCCAGGCCACATGGAGAGACCATGTGTAGGAGTTTTGGCCAATTTGCCAGCTAAGGTCTCAGTTGACAGTCATCACCAATGACCAGACAAATGAATGAACAAGCCTCGGATGATTCCAGCCACCAGCCTTCAAATCTTCCAGCCGAGGCCCCCAGATACCACAATAGAGAGTCAAGCCATCTTTGCAGTGCCCTGAGTGAATCCCTGACCCACATAATCCATGAGCATCATAAACAGTTGTCTAATGCTGCTAAGTTCTGGGGTAAATTGTTTTGCAATCCTAGTAAATGGAATACGTGGTGATGTTGGGAGGGTGAGCTCTGTTATAATTTTGTGTTCCCCAGAGTGTCTTGCTTTCAGCAGATGTCGTGTATATCCACAAGGATTAAGTGAATGAATTAATGAATGAAACAGCATTCACAGACATAGCTTGCTATTTAATCAGCAGTGACTTTCACGTTCAGCCCTTGCTTCTCTACACTGCTGTGTGTTGTGCCTACATGGCTCCTAATGAAACATGCCTGCAGCCCTTCATACTAGGGTAATGGGCTGCAGCCATTTTCCCTCTAACCTCTGTGGGAAACCATACTGACTTTGCCTAATTTTGATGAGAGAGGAAGACGTTGGGCATGGAGGGTATAAATGAATAAATATTTTTATTGTTGATGATGTTTAGGTTTTCTTTTTCTCTTTGCTCATCATCACGTCCTTTCCTTTGCACGATTAGGAAACTAGAATTTTAGATCTTTTAGCTAGAAATCACTTACCACCAGGTTTCACAAGTCAGCACCTCTGAATCTAGTTCTTTCCTGCTCTACAAATGTTCCTTCAGATTAGCTGAATGAGTTTATAGCTGACACATCATTACCCTGAAACTCTTGCCAGTAAAGCTAATCACATCTTTTGAAAATTCCTGTAAACCAGTCACAGAAGGCTGTAAGCAAGGAAGGGAAAGGCAGAAGGATAAAGTTGCTTACATATTAATATACTAAACTTTTTCCTTCTTGGAAGGTCATGCTTTAAGTTGCTCATTTCCTGGGAAAGGGAGGACACTCAGCCTCAACTGGGCTTCAGGTGGAGATTTACCCAAACACACCAAGCTGACTCAGAATGCATCCTCACAAGCCCACCCTGTATGCTTTTTGTCATGCGCATCCCGGTGAAGAGACCACCAAACAGGCTTTGTGTGAGTAATAAAGCTCTTTAACCACCTGGGTGCAGGCGGGCTGAGTCCGAAAAGAGAGTCAGCGAAAGGAGATAAGGGTGGGCCAGTTTTATAGGATTTGGGTAGGTAAAGGAAAATTACAGTCAAAGGGGGGTTGCTTTCCGGTGGGCAGGAGTGGGGGTCACAAAGTGCTCAGTGGGGGAGCTTTTTGAGCCAGGATGAGCCAGGAAAAGAACTTTCACAAGGTAATGTCATCACTTAAGGCAAGGACCGGCCATTTTCACTTCTTTTGTGGTGGAATGTCATCAGTTAAGGCGGGCCAGGGCATTTTCACTTCTGTTGTGATTCTTCAGTTACTTCAGGCCATCTGGGCAGACGTGCAAGTCACAGGGGATGCGATGGCTTGGCTTGGGCTCAGAGGCCTGACACTTTTGTTCTAAGTTTTCCTTTTATCATGAATTCAGAGCTTCTGAGGCTAACACTCAAGGAGCTGCTTTGCTTTATCCTTCAGCATATGCTCTTAGTAGGCATATACTAGTAAGAGCATATACTCAAAACTTTAGGCATAGATTTTTAAGACTGTATGAGGCTGGGCACAGTGGCTCATGCCTGTAATCTCAGCACTTTGGGACGCTGAGGCGGGCAGATCACCTGAGGTCAGGAGTTCAAGACCAGCCTGGTCAACATGGTGAAATCCTATCTATACTAAAAATACAAAAATTAGCCGGGCATGGTGGCATGTACCTGTAATCCCAGCTACTTGGGAGGCAGGAGAATTGCTTGAACCTGGGAGGTGGAGATTGCCTTGAGCAGAGATCGTGCCATTGTACACCAGCCTGGGTGATAGAGCGACACTGTCTCATAAAATAAAAATCACTGTCTCCAAAAAAAAAAAAAAAAAAGTTAAGATGGTATGAACCTACAGAAATGACTCCATGTAAACAGGCATAATAAGTAAAATGAGGGGAATAAAGATTCCTACCTTTTGTCTCTTCTTAATCAGATGGTAATAAAAGTATTGATACCATTTATCAGGTGATTCTTAGCCTTGGTATTTTAATAAAATTACTGTTAGTTTGCCACACCTTAAGAGCTGTAATGACTCCAGTTACCCCAGTCTGCTTCTTCTTTTGGGATTCTCAGAGCTGACTTTGATTTGTTCTGCCTGAACTTCTTTTTGTAGCACCCAGGGTCAACCTCAGTTACTCCCCCTTCCATCAACATTTCCTCCATCCCCAACAGCTACCAAATGTTGGGAGTGAATGTCATAATCTGATTCATTTAAAGAGCTTACACTTTACTTCCATGTGCAATTAGAACAACAAGAAGTACATGTTAAACCATGCCAGTTGAATTCAACATATTGTCCCACTGAAGGTAGGAAAGGAGAGGCAGAGCTGTCAACGCCTTCAACCGCCTCCTTTCCTCAACATCCAACACCTACACTCTATTCACAGCCATCCCTAGACAATGACTTTCTCTGATATGCTGCTGGGTTTTTTATCCCGCTGTAGGGGCCTAAGCCTAAATAATAATAGTTCATAAAGCAAAGAAATAAAGCATTTCACATTTACTAGAAACAGTAAACTCATAAGAAAAAAACATCTTGCCCAACGGCAAACATTAAAAAAACATTTGCCCCAGTTCTCTTTCTCCATGTTCATGTCTACCACATCATTCTCTGAATTTACAACCCTGGAGACAATTTTGGTTTATTTTGCTGCCCTGAAACAGGCCCAAGGCAATTTGTTATCTTAACCCCTATGCATAGTGACACCAAGCAGAATTCCAGACATTTCCTTTCTGAATTGGTCCTGGCCTTGCTACAGACAAACTGAAAGTACATTTCAGATGCTTTTCCTTTCTGATGCCTTTCTGTTTCACAGGAAGAACTCACTTTATGCAAAATACACATTCTTGAGAGAAAGGTTGTTTGCAAATTACTTTTTTCTGGCAAATGATTTCTATTTTAATTTACTCTTATATAATAAATTCAGTTATGTTTTACAGTAATTCTGATTTGTATTTAATAACTGGAAAGGACTCTGAAACATTAAGTTTTAAGTTCTCCAAGGTAAACTTGAAGCTTTTCTGCTAAGTAACAGAATAATTAAATGCTTTAAAGAAGTTTGAAATTGAAAGAACTATTGCAAAATGCCTTTAAAGTTAAATTTTTATTTTGTGATTCAATTATCCCTTAGCTTATCTGCTTTACAATATAAATTCTCTTTTAATTTACTGGGCTTTGATTTATAAGAGAACACTACAATTGTAAGATCCCAATGGTTGTACAAACTCTTAACTAGGTGAGCCCAGTTGGTTGATTATAAAAAAATAGAGAATGCTTAGACTGTTTACCTTCATTGGCAGGACAAAGTAAGCTTTATGGCCAAATTTCAAAAAGTGTAAACATATTTTTAGTATCTCATTATAAGCAAGTGTTTGCAAGCTCTAAGTGTCAGGTCTCTGAGCCTAAGCCAAGCCATCGCATCCCCTGTGACTTGCACATATATGCCCAGATGGCCTGAAGTAACCGAAGAATCACAACAGAAGTGAAAATGCCCTGTCCTTGCCTTAACTGATGACATTCCACCACAAAAGAAGTGAAAATGGCCGGTCCTTGCCTTAAGTGATGACATTACCTTGTGAAATTCCTTTTCCTGGCTCAAAAAAACTCCCCCACTGAGCACCTTGGGACTCCCACTGCTACTCGCCAGAGAGCAACCCCCTTTGACTGTAATTTTCTTTTACTTACCCAAATCCTATAAAATGGCCCCACCCCTACCTCCCGTTGCTGACTCTCTTTTCGGACTCAGCCAACCTGCACCCAGGTGATTAAAAAGTTTTATTGCTCACACAAAGCCCATTTGGTGGTCTCTTCACAGGAACGCGCATGACATTTTGGTGCCAAAACCTGGGATAAGATTTTGGTGCTGTGACTTGGATTGGGGGACTTCCCTTGGGAGATCAATCCCCTGTCCTCCTGCTCTTTGCTCCATGAGAAAGATCCACCTACTACCTCATGTCCTCAGACTGACCAGCCCAAGGAACATCTCACCAATTTTAAATCTGGTAAGCGGCCTCTTTTTACTCTCTTCTCCAACCTCTCTCACTATCCCTCTACCTCTTTCTCCTTTCAATCTTGATGCCACACTTCAATCTTTCCCTTCTCTTAATTTCAGTTCCTTTCCTTTTGTGGTAGAGACAAAGGAGATGCGTTTTATCCATGGACCCAAAACTCCGGCACCAGTCACAGACTTGGGAAGACAGTCTTCCCTTGGTGTTTAATCACGTGGAGATTCCTGCCTGATAATTCACCCATGTTTCAGAGGTGTCTGACCATGCAGGGACGCCTGTCTTTGTTCTTCACCCTTAGCAGCAAGCACCGCTTTTCTTGGGGGGACAAGAACCCCCGACCCCTTTTCTCCCTGTCTCTACCCCTTCTCAGCTTTTCTGGGGGGAAAGAACCCCCCAACCCCTTATCTCCATGCCCTGACCCTTATCTCCGTGCCCTGACCCCTTATCTCCGTGCCCTGACCCCTTATTTCCATGCCCCAACCCCTTATGTCTGTACTCTTTCCCACTTTTCTGGAGGGCAAGAACCCCCTGACCCCTTATCTCCATGCCCTGACCCCTTATCTCTGCGTCCCGACCCCTTTCCCACTTTTCTTTTTTTTTTTTTTTTTTTTTTGAGACGGAGTCTTGCTCTGTCGCCCAGGCTGGAGTGCAGTGGCGCAATCTTGGCTCACTGCAAGCTCCGCCTCCCGGGTTCACGCCATTCTCCTGCCTCAGCCTCCCGAGTAGCTGGGACTACAGGCGCCCGCCACTGCGCCCGGCTAATTTTTTCTATTTTTAGTAGAGACGGGGTTTCACCATGGTCTCGATCTCCTGACCTTGTGATCCGCCCGCCTCGGCCTCCCAAAGTGCTGGGATTACAGGCGTGAGCCACCGCGCCCGGCCTTTCCCACTTTTCTAGAGGGCAAGAACCCCCCAACCCCTTCTCTCCGTGTCTCTACTCTCCTTTTTCTCTGGGCTTGCCTCCTTCACTATGGGCAACCTTCCACCCTCCATTCCTCCTTCTTCTCCCTTAGCCTGTGTTCTCAAGTACTGAAAACCTCTTCAACTCACACCTGACCTAAAACCTAAATGCCTTATTTTCTTCTATAATGCTGCTTGACCCCAATACAAACTCGACAGTAGTTCCAAATAGCCAGAAAATGGCACTTTCAATTTTTCCATCCTACAAGATCTAAATAATTCTTGTCGTAAAATAGGCGTGCCTATTTTAGGCACGCCTATTTTACATGGAGATGCCTGACGTCCATGCATTCTTTTACACATTGGTCCCTCCCTAGTCTTTGTTGCCAATGCAACTTGTCCCTAATCTTCCTTCTTTCCCTCCCGCCTGTCCCCTCAGTCCCAACCCCAAGTGTCGCTGAGTCTTTCTAATCTTCCTTTTCTACAGACCCATCTGACCTCTCCCCTCCTCGCTAGGCTAAGCTAGGTCCCAATTTTCCTCAGCCTCTGCTCCCCCACCCTATAATCCTTTCATCACCTCCCCTCCTCACACCCGGTCCAGCTTACACTTTCATTCCGTGACTAGCCCTCCCCTACCTGCCCAGAAATTTCCTCTTAAAAAGGTGGCTGCAGCTAAAGGCATGGTCAAGTATAATGCTCCTTTTTCTTTATCCGACCTCTCCCAAATCAGTTAGTGTTTAGGCTCTTTTTCATCAGATATGAAAAACCCAGCCCAGTTCATGGCCCGTTTAGCAGCAACCCTGAGACGCTTTTCAGCCCTAGACCCTGAAAGATCAGAAGGCCATCTTATTCTTAATATACATTTTATTTTATTACCCAATCTGCTCCCAACATTAAATACAGCTCCAAAAATTTAATTCTGGCACTCAAGATCCGCAACAGGACTTAATGCACTTCGCCTTCAAGGTGTACAATAATAGAGGCAGCCAAGGAGCAACTTATTTCTGAGTTGCAATTCCTTACCTCCACTGTGAGACAAACACCAGCCACATCTCCAGCACACAACTCCAAATGCCTGAAACGCAGCTACCAGGGGTTCCTCCAGAACCTACTCCCCAAGGAGCCTGCTACAAGTGCCAGAAATCTGGCCACTGGGCCAAGGAATGCCCGCAGCCTGGGATTCCTCCTAAGCTGTGTCCCATCTGTGCAGGATCCCACTGGAAATCAGACTGTCCAAATAACCGGGCAGCCACTCCCAGAGCCCCTGGAACTCTGGCCCAAGGCTCTCTGACTGACTCCTTCCCAGACCTTCTCGGCTTAGTGGCTGAAGATTGATGCTCCCCCATCACCCTGGAAGCCTCCTGGACCATCACAGACGCCTAGGGTAACTCTTACAGTGGAGGGTAAGTCCGTCCCCTTCTTAATCAATATGGAGGCTACCAATTCCACATTACCTGCTTTTTTTTTTTTTTTTTTTTTTTTTTTTTTTTTTTTTTGAGACGGAGTCTGGCTCTGTCGCCCAGGCTGGAGTGCAGTGGCCGGATCTCAGCTCACTGCAAGCTCCGCCTCCCGGGTTCACGCCATTCTCCTGCCTCAGCCTCCAGAGTAGCTGGGACTACAGGCGCCCGCCACCTCGCCCGGCTAGTTTTTGTATTTTTTAGTAGAGACGGGGTTTCACCGGGTTAGCCAGGATGGTCTCGATCTCCTGACCTTGTGATCCGCCCGTCTCGGCCTCCCAAAGTGCTGGGATTACAGGCTTGAGCCACCGCGCCCGGCCCTACCTGCTTTTCAAGGGCCTGTTTCCCTTGCCTCCATAACTGTTGTGGGTATTGACGGCTTGGCTTCTAAACCTCTTAAAACTCCCCAACTTTGGTGCCAACTTGGACAATATTCTTTTATGCACTCCTTTTTAGTTATCCCCACCTGCCCAGTTCCCTTATTAGGTCAAGATATTTTAACTAAATTATCTGCTTCCCTGACTATTCCTGGGCTACAGCCACACCTCATTGCCCCCTTTTCCCCAGTTCAAAGCCTCCTTCGCATCCTCCTCTCATATCCCCCCACCTTAACCCACAAGTATAGGATACCTCTACTCCCTCCTTGGCGACTGATCATGTACCTCTTACCATCTCATTAAAACCTAATCACCCTTACCCCACTCAATGCCAATATCCCATCCCGCAGCACACTTTAAAAGGATTCAAGCCTGTTACTCACTTGCTACAGCATGGCCTTTTAAAGCCTGTAAACTCCCCTTACAATTTCCCCATTTTGCCTGTCCTAAAACCAGACAAGGCTTACAGGTTAGTTCAGGATCTGTACCTTATCAACCAAATTGTTTTGCCTATCCACCCCATGGTGCCAAAGCCATATACTCTCCTATCCTCGATACCTCCCTCCACAACCCATTATTCAAACATACTTTCTTTACTATTCATTTACACCCTTCATCCCAGCCTCTCTTCGCTTTCACTTGGACTGACCCTGACACCCATCAGGCTCAGCAAATTACCTAGGCTGTACTGCTGCAAGGCTTCACAGACAGCCCCCATTACTTCAGTCAAGCCCAAATTTCTTCCTCATCTATCACCTATCTCAGCATAATTCTCATAAAAACACACGTGCTCTCCCTGCTGATCATGTCCGGCTAATCTCCCAAATCCCAATCACTTCTACAAAACAACTCCTTTCCTTCCTAAGCATGGTTAGTGCAGTTGGAATTCTCACACAAGAGCCAGGACCACGTCCTGTAGCCCTTCTGTCCAAACAACTTGACCTTATCTTTCAGCCTAGCCCTCATGTCTGCGGGCAGCAGCTGCCACTGCTTTAACACTGTTAGAGGCCCCCAAAATCACAAACTATGCTCAACTCACTCTCTACAGTTCTCATAACTTCTGAAATCTATTTTCTTCCCCCCATCATCACTTAAGACAATGCTTATGCTGATAAGGCAGCCAAAAAAGCAGCTAGCATTCCAACTTCTATCCCTCATGGCAGTTTTCCTCCTTCACATCGGTCACTCCCACCTAATCCCCTGCTGAAACTTCCACCTATCAATCTCTTCCCACACAAGGCAAATGGTTCTTAGACCAAGGAAAATATCTCCTTCCAGCCTCAGAGGCCCATTCTATTCTATCGTCATTTCGTAACCTCTTCCATCTAGGTTACAAGCCACTAGCCTATCTCTTAGAACCTCTCATTTCCTTTCCATCCTAGAAATCTGTCCTCAAGGAAATCACTTCTCAGTATTCCATCTGCTATTCTACTACTCCTCAGGAATTTCTCAGGCCCCCTCCCTTCCCTATACATCAAACTCAGAGATTTGCCCCCGCCCAGGATGGGCAAATTGACTTTACTCACATGCCTTGAGTCAGGAAACTAAAATACCTCTTGGGCTAGGTAGACACTTTCACTGGATATGTAGAGGCCTTTCCTACAGGGTCCAAGAAGCAAACCACGGTCATTTCTTCCCTTCTGTCAGACATAATTCCTCAGTTTGGCCTTCCCACTTCTATACAGTCCGATAGCAGACCGGCCTTTATTAGTCAAATCACCCAAGCAGTTTTTCAGGCTCTTGGTAGTCAGTGAAACCTTTGTATCCTTTACCTTCCTCAATCTTCAGGTAAGGTAGAACGGACTAATGGTCTTTTGGAAGCACACCTCACCAGGCTCAGTCACCAACTTGAAAAGGACTAGACAGTGCTTTTGCCACCTTCCCCTCTCAGAATTCAGGCCTGTCCTTGGAATGCTACAGGGTACAGCCCATTTGAGCTCCTGTGTGGACACAGGTCCACACAGTGGACCTTTTATTAGGTCCTAGTCTCATTCCAGATACCAGCCCAACTTGAACTGCACCCCAAAAACCTGGATGGAGCCTGGAAAGTCACCAACCAAGAAAGTGATTGTGCTGAACCCCCTTAGGCTCTCTCTAATTAGATGTCCTAGGTCCTCCCAAATCTTAGTCCTTTAATACCTGCTTTTTCTCCTTCTTTTATTCAGACCTTGTGTCTTCCATTTAGTTTTTCAATTCATACAAAATTGCATCCAGGCCATCACCAATCATTCTATACGACAAATGCTCCTTCTAACAACCCCACAATATCACCTCTTCACCACAAAATCTTCCTTCAGCTTAATCTCTACCACTCTAGGTTCCCACACCACCCCTAATCCCGCTTGAAGCAGCCCTGAGAAACACTGCCCTTTATCTCTCCATACCACCGCCGCAAAATTTTCACTGCCCCAACACTTCAATACTATTTTATGTTATTTTTCTTAATATAAGAAGGCAGGAATGTCAGGCCTCTGAGCCCAAGCCAAGCCATTGCATCCCCTGTGACTTGCACGTATATGCCCAGATGGCCCAAAGTAGCTGAAGAATCACGAAAGAAGTGAAAATGCCCTGTCCTTGCCTTAACTGATGACATTCCACCACAAAAGAAGTGAAAATGGCTGGTCCTTGCCTTAACTGATGACATTACCTTGTGAAATTCCTTTTCCTGGCTCATCCTGGCTCAAAAAAGCTACCCCACTGAGCACCTTGTGATCCCCACTCCTACCGGCCAGAGAACCCCCCTTTGACTGTAATTTTCCTTTACCTACTCAAATCCTATAAAACAGCCCCACCTCTATCTCCCTTAGCTGATTCTCTTTTGGACTCAGCCCGCCTGCACCCAGGTGATTAACAAGCTCTATCGCTCACACAAAGCCTGTTTGGTGGTCTCTTCACACAGACTCTCATGACACTAAGAACTGCCTATTTCTTCCCTTACTGTCTTGCAATGTCCTTTCTTTAGTTCCCAGTCCTCTGTTTTATTGACTTCTATTGTGTCATTTTACTCAAGATTACAGAGAGGAAGAAGGAAAAGGAGGAAACGCATATATACACAACAAACCATTAATGTCTACTTTAGCAGTTTTTAATGTTCATTCACCCAAAAAAGGTCACTAAATATCAGGAAAAATGGTTAGCTCATAGAATACTTGATATTTGAATTAATTAATTTTAAAGTACTAATAATGTCTTCTTCTGTCACCTTATTCCTTTCATGGAAAGAGGTGGTTAGAAAATTTTAAAAGCATATCTTGTCTTTTGCATGCTGTTTCCAGAATGGTCTATAAAATCCACATATTAGTGATTATTCATGGGTTTGGACCTACATATTTTATGACAGAGAAGACTCTTAAACTTCATGCCTCCTAAGGGGAAGACATCTCATTGCCAGAAAGTTTCCACGTAAAAGAAGAATACACATCCCCTTAGGTGAAAGAAAGATAAATACACACAGTGCATTTGTATTTAATTGAAAAGAACTCTTAAAGTTTTAAGTTCTCCAAAATAAACTTAAACCTTTTCTGCTAAGCAGTAGAATGATTAAATGCACATGGTGTTATTTCACATTCTTCTATCTTTAACCACTGCTTTAATGTCACCTGGATTATTTCTTACTTTTTAAATTTGATGCTAATCTCTTCTGATAGTGTAAGAGCCCCTAAAGACCAGTAATGTATAAAGAACTTAGATAACTTTTCCAAACATATAGAGAGGCATTATTAGTTTTTTCATCTCTTCTGCACAGGGGATCTATTTTAGACCCTTCATTTCCTAGTCTTTTTCACTGGGAATTATAGCTTATTCATATTTCCTTCAAAAGGCAGTGTCCTCAATGTGTTGACAACAAAAATGGAATAGATGATCAAAGCCTAAACTTTTATTATTAACAAGTAACAGGTGTCAGTTCATCATTTGAAATACTTATTAACCAATGTATTAGTTATTCTCCCATATTTGCATCATTTACATAAACAAAAGCTCTTGGAGGTTCTTGAAAACTTTTAAGAGTGCGACAAAGTCCTGGGACTATAAATTTGAGAACCACTGTTTAAAGGCATCACTGTTGTAGTGTCTTTTTTTTTTTTTTTTTTTTTTTTTTTAAAGGAGATAAGACTAGAGGATTTTTTCTCTTAATTTGCCCATATTGAGTATTATTAATGGACTTTAAAATTTCTACATGCTGTGACCACAGACTCATAAGGTTGTCAAGGACTCTCAGTAGTTAGCGGGTTCAAGTTTAAACCTAATGCAAGAGTCCAATCCACTTTAAGACATCTAAGATGGTGGTTAGTAAACCTAAACTATGATGAATATATCAAGGCTTGTGTGTGTAAACAACTTTACTTGGGTAAAGACAAAATGTCAATCTCCTAATTGAAAATGATTATTTTTTCTTCTTTTTTTTTTTTTTTTTTTTGAGCGACACGATTTTGGAAAAGTGCTGATCTAGATTCGGCACTTTCCCTGAAAATCCACAGCATCCTAGAATGCATCCTATGAAATAGGCCATACCATTGTTAATAAACATTAATGCTTTAAAACGTACTTTCAAATGGAAGCCAAAGTCAGATCTTCATCATCTTTTTACTAATTCCTGAGTTTTGGCTTTGGATAAATGTAAGACAAATCTCAGTGCCCACTGTACTGATCTCCTTTTCACACATCGTATCAGGGCTCTCCATTGAGTCTCGTGGCTTGCTTTTTTGTTTTCTTTTACCATGATGAAGGCTGTATCCAAAACTGTATCTCCAGCTCAGTTTTCTTCCTGAACTACAGAATCATATATGCCGATGCAACTGATGACTTCAGTTTCATTTGTACATACAATAAATATATCAAACTCAACATGTCCAAAATTGAGCTCCCTAAAAATGCCTCATTTGTAGCCTACATTTCATATCATAGAAACTCTATACTTCCCACTGTGGAGGCCCTGAATCCTGGATTTATCATAGACTTTCCTCTTTCTCTTGTATTCTACATGCAATCTATTAGGGAAACCTGATGATTCTACTCTCAAATGTATCCAGATGTCAATCTCTTCATCACCAACATTGCTACAATCCTGATTGGAAAAACTATCATGCCACACCTAGATTCCTGCATCTATGTACTAATACAACAAACAGGTCATCCTGTTCTTTCCTTCCCCTCAATTGAAATCTCTTTTTTTCTTCTTTTTTGAGACTGACTCTCACTCTGTCACCCAGGCAGTGGCGCGATTACGGCTCACTACAACCGCCACTTCCCGGGTTCAAGTGATTCTCCTGCCTCAGCCTCCCGAGTAGCTGGGATTACAGGTGGCTGCCACTATGCCCAGCTAATTTTTTTTGTATTTTTAGTAGAGACGGGGTTTCACCATGTTGGCCAGGTTGGTCTTGAACTCCTGATCTCGTGATTTGCCTGCTGGCCTCCCAAAGTGCTGGGATTACAGGCATGAGCCACTGTGCCTGGCCTTCAATTGAAATATTGAAAATGACTTACAAAGGCTCACATGATCTAGCTGCCCAGCTCTTTGATGTCATATTTATTCCTCTTTCCCTAATACATTCTGTTCCCACTATACCAGTCTTCTTGCTATTGCTCAAAAATGCCAACTATGCCTGCATTTTGCTTTGCTGGAATACCCTTCTCCCAGATACCGACGTGGCTAATTCCCTCACTTCTTTCAAAGCCTTTGAGAATTGTTCAAATGCTCCATTTTCAATAAGTGCTATCCTGATCTCCCTGTTTAAAAATGCAAGACTCCCTTCTGGAGCTTCCTATACTCATTTCCCTGCTCCACTATTTATCTCTCCATCATAAGTATTATCTAACACACTATACAGTTATTTTTTCTACTGTTTATTATATGTCTCTTCCCACTGGCTTGCAACCTGCACAAGGACAAGGGTCTTTCTTAATTTGCAAAGAATCTCAACCTTTAGAACAGTACCTGGCACAAAGCAGGAACTCAATAATTATCTGTTGAACAAATGAAAGAACTGTCTGTTCTGCCATCATATATCACAGATCCTACATCCTTTGAGTGTCAGAAAACTGGTTCAGGTCCCAGCTGCGCTCTTGACATTCCCAGGTTGGGACTAAAACAGCCTTTCCTCCGATTAGATTTCTCTTATATTGAGCCAAAAATGCAGAGCCAGTCTAGCACTATAATTCTTAGCAAGACAGCTCACATCTCTGATCCTCAATTTTTTTCTTTTTCAACTGACACAGAGAGTGATGTGATGAAACAAACTTGGCATTTGGAATCATGCAGACCTGGGTTGAAGGCTCTGGCATTCACTAGCACTGTGGGCCTTGGGCTGGTCACTGAAGCTTTCTAAACATATTTCTAAATTCACTCCAAATAATACCTATCTTATAGTTTGTGGAAGGATTAGAAATGGTTTAACTAAAGCACTTTAAATAGTGCCTCCTACATATTATATTTCCAGAAGGCATATCTTAATATCTCCTGAAGAGCACTGGCATCCTCTTCTACTGGATTCTCAAGCCTGGTGTGGGGAAGCAGTGGGGCATCACCATGGACACAGGCAGTGTTTTTTTTTTTTTTTTTCTTTTTCGAGATGGAGTCTTGCCCTGTCGTCCAGGCTGGGAGTGCAATGGCGTGAGCTCGGCTCACTGCAACCACCACGTCCTGGGTTCAAATGATTCTCCTGCCTCCCGAGTAGCTGGGATTACAGGTACCCGCCACTATGCCTGCCCAGTTATTTTATGTATTTTTAGTAGACATGCAGTTTCTCCATGTTGGCCAGGCTGGTCTCCAACTCCTGACCTCGTAATCCACCTGCCTCGGCCTCCCAAAGTGCTGGGATTACAGGTGTGAGCCACCACGCCGGCCTACAGAGGCAGAGTCTCTGGAGTCCAGCTGACTTGAGCTGTAGGCATTGTGAGATGGCATTAGGTATACTCAGCTAAGATTCAAAGAAAAACAGTTGTTAAGAAAGGAAGAGGATTAAAAGGTACCAGTGAAAAACGCAGGCATAGGAAGAGGACAAAAGTGAGAAAATATAGAAAAAGGGGGAATATGGAAAAATAAAGATACCAAATTAAGAGGGGAAAAGGTGTTTCTCTTTTTTCAGGCCCGGGTTTGCTGCAATGACGGTATCACCTTGTGTTTTCCAGTGATAAGTCCTGTCATTTATTTCCCTCTGAAACTCAGAATCAGCAGTCCTCTATTCCAGGGACAGTCATGTACAAAGTCTCCCAATTCCATGCCAAAGATACAGACCAGCTTCCCCAGGCACCTCGTGGAGCTATTTATAAAAGCACACTATCCAGATGTATAAACACCACTGCTCACAGGTTGTGAAGCGGATGCTCGTATGCAATGCTGGTAAGATCTGCTGGCCCCTAAACACAGGCTGCTGGGCATCAGGGTGTCTACAATAAAAACTCATAGAGGGATAAGCAGATGTGCTCAGGCACTCAACAGGAAACAAGACGTCCTGGCAGCCTGGATGGCTCTGGTTATCAAGGCCTGTTCTTCCTATCAGCCCAGATTGCACAGCCTGTCAAGAGAAATATGGAGGGAGAGGATCACACTGTACTTTGTGTCTGCTCTGTCTTAGTACAGCAGGAAAACCTATCACTCATCCACATAGATAAGCACACTCTATGGGAGGTGCTGGGACACAAAGGCATATGTATGCCCTGAGCACGTACCTATGGGCAAATCTCTCTGTGAATGTTTGATGAATGAAAGCATGACAAAAGCAAAATTGAAAACAAAAATGAACCATAGAAATTGTTATTGATCATCACCATCATGTCATTTCTACAACAATTACTTTGGAATAACAATGTGGTAGATTGATGACAAAAATGTCCTCAGTGCAAAAATGCCCCTGTGTAATATGACTAGAGGTCCTCTGCCATAAGATGGCATCTATTTTTCCACCTCTTGAGTCTGGGGGGTAGAAGAGAGCCATGTGGCTTGCTTTGACTAAAGAATGTGGCAGAGGTGGTGATGGGCCAGGTTTCTGAGATGTGTTTCCAAGAGGGCTGGCATGCATTTGCGCTCTTCTCTTGCTTTTCTGAAATCCTTCTGAGAATGTGTGTGGTCAAGCCTGACCAAATTAGCTTCGGGGATGTGGCTTAAAAGTATACTGATGCCATTCCAGACATCATGTTCAGTTCGATATCATTCTAATGATATTCTTCCCACAAAACATGGGAAGAGTTGTCTCAAGAACTTTAGATAAATCATCTTGAATTTTCCTGACAACCTGCAAAGTAGGTATTACTGATAGAGAAACTTGCTTAGAAAGGTGAAGTAACTTATCCAAGGTCACACCGCTAGCGAATTTCAGAACTGCATTCAGTCCAGGTCTGCAGTAATTTCAAACTTCATGCTTATTTCATGATATCACTCTAATTTGATGGATACAGGAGGGAACAATGAAGATTAGAGATGTGAGCTATCTTACTGAGGTTTCCAGGGCTAGTTCGCTTCCTTAATGAATTAAGATAAACCTGATCAAAGATGACTCTGACTTTGTCCTAATCTGGGTATGCCAAAGGCAGAGCTGGGTTCAGGACCGGCCACATGACCCCTACTCAAGGACTTTTTCTACTCACCTTACTGTGGAAGGAGGGGTATTTTCTATACAATACAATAGGGCAATGCTAATCTCTGTCTCTCAATTATATCACTAGTAAAATGAGAAAACACATACTCTGCCCATTTTACAAAGTTGTTGTGAAGATCAAATCAAATAACAGAAAGTCTTAAGTGTTTTATTTGGATCATTTTATAGAAAAGAGAGGGCTGATGGGCCCAAGGGATGTTACGGTCACCATGCTGTTGACACTGTGTTAAAAACAGAAACACTACAAAATATTGCTGCAATTGTATTTAGTAGGGCAGAGTAGGGATTTGGGGGCTTGGAGAGCCTATGTACTCTGGAATCCATTAGGGTAGGGGGTGGTCTATATAAAGTTTCCAATACTAGCATTCTTGGGCTTTAAAAGTTAGCCACCCCCAACCCCAGGTTTAACACCATGATTTCTTGGTGTTAAAACAATTTATCTATCTGTTAATTCAGCCAAATGATGAATAAACTGACGGGGCTGGTATGGACTGAATATCTGTGTTTCCCCAAAATTAATATGTTGAAGTCCTAATTCCCAACTTGTATTCCAATACAGAGCCTTTAGGGAAGTAATTAAGGTTAAATGAATTCATAAAGGGTAGTTCCCTGATAAATAGGATTAGTGTTCTCATAAGAAGAGACCCCAGAGAGCTCGCTCTCTCTCCACCACACGGAGGGAGGGTGGCCCCTGTGCAAGAGAGGACAGGATGAGACTCTCAACAAAATTGAACCACATTGGCACCATGATCTCAGACTGCCAGACATTTGAACTGGGAGAAAATATGTTTTTGTGGTTTAAGGCACCTAGTCTGTGGTACTTCATCATGGCAGCCAGAGGTGATTAACACAGGAGCAAACTCCAGTTCAGATGGATTGCTCAATTCAGACAAAACAGTCTGACAATCTAAGATTGACAGAGCTTTGAAAATCTCACTACCAACATATAAGTGGGAAGAGCATAAGCTAGAGGTTAAATGAATTAGAATAGATTTTTTACTTTATACATATTCTCATACATTTGCATTTACTCTTCAAATACGAGATTTTATACAATTAGAAAAAAATTTTGCTGAGAATTTGCCTCATTAACATAATTACTTTTATTTGTATAAACTTTTTTCAGAATCCGTGTCCATGCACATATCTTTACAACCACATTCCCACTAAATAATAATGGGCCCTCATTTGATTAATAATTTAAGTAATTTTTATAGAGTCATTCTATTATTTATTTTTTATCCTGTTTATTTCTGACCCTTTTGTTGCTATAAAAGAAAGTATGCACATGGTTTTAAAAAATAAGTTATCCCAAAGGGCTCAGGGTAAAAAACACAAACTTCTTGTCCCATGTCTTCTGACTGGAAGCTATCTTGTTTTCAAATTATAACCTGAACATGGTCCTAACTCAAACATCTCTCTTCTCCAACTTCAGGTGCAATTTCCATGGGTAATCTCTTAGTGGTTTATCTTATTAGTCTCTAATTTATCAGACTCAGAGGCTTATCCATTGATATCACAATGAGAAAGATCAAGAATTAGCAGACACGTGCTAGCTTCCTCCTCTTGTCTCTTCTTCTGAATGTCTGTGACAGTATTACTAATTTTAGTTCATCTATTATTTTTTACCCTTAAATGATATATTTAAATCTATATGATTTTCCAAATAAGGTTTTAAAATTTTTTTCCTATAATTGTTGCTTGCCTTGAAAGTCTGACCTTCTGTCATCTACAATATTACTTTTATTATATATTGTCAAGGTTAACAGCAATATTTTCTATTCTAAGAGCTCTATTTGGTCTGCTATGCTAAGTATGATTGTAAATTGAGTCACAGATAAACAAATTAATAAGCAGCATTTAGATTATATTACATATACTATTCCAATGCTGGGCTAATTAGTCTGGTTTGGATGATTTTTTATTCTATCACATTCTCAGTGGTCCAATGTCATATCTACTAATAATCACAAACAAGTTTCCCAGCATTAAAAGTAAATAGACTTTCTTTTCTCATACGCCAGCAGTTGCTTAAATTCATGCCACAGTTTAGTTTAATTCATATTTGGAGCAAATATTCTTATGCAATGTTAGAGTCTTTGGGGATATTTATTTATTTATCTTTGGTATAGAGTCTTGCTCTGTCACTCAGGCTGGAGTGCAGTGGTGTGATCCTGGCTCACTGCAGCCTTAACCTCTCAGGTTCAAATGGTCCCCCTATCTCAGCTCCACAAGCAGCTGTGACTACAGGTGCATGCCCCTATGGAGCTAATGTTTTTATTTTTTTGTAGAGATGAGGGTCTCACTATGTTGTCCAGGCTGGTCTCAAACTCCTGGGCTCAAACAATTCTCCTGCCTCAGCCTCCCAAAGTGCTGGGATGACAGGCATGAGCCACCATGCCTGGCCACTTTGGAGTATTTAATTTCCTTTCTTTTTCTCTTGTTTTGTTGGTATCAATTTTTTCAAAGATTTTAATCATATTATCTATTTACCAAATTCCCTGTTTTTCCCAAAGATCTACCTCATGGAGTTCTCCTGACCCCAGATTATACTGGCTGCTCCCCAAACCTGCTACAAAGGGGCCATTTGGTATTTCCCTCTATTACCGCCCTGGATAGATGCATGGATGGATAAACTGTTCCCTGGATCTCAATCTTCCTTTTTCTTAGTTTACGTCTTCTCTTTGCTGGAACATATTCATAAGCAACTTCCTAAGAAATGGCTTTGGGGGTAAACATTCTTAGTCCCTGCATGTCAGAAAAAGTCTTTATTCTACCTTCACGTTTGATTGATAAAATGGCTAGCTCTAGAGTTCTAAGCTGAAAAAGCAATCCCTCACAATTTTGAAGGCATTGCTCCACAGTTTTCTACCTCCAAATGTTGCTGTGAGAAATCTAGTAGCTTCTCATTCTTTTGATATCTTATATTTTTCCCCTAGAAGTCTTTAAGGACCTTTGTATTCTTGATATTCTGAAATTTCATGAGAATGTACTTAGATATGGGTCTTCTTTCACTCTCTCTGAGAGGTAGTCAGTAGTCCCTTTCAATTTAAAGATCAAGCCTTGGCAAATCATGCATTATTAGTTTTTAAAGTATATTCCCTACTCTGTTTACTCTGCTCTCTTTTCTAGAATGCCTGTTACTAAATGTTGGATCTTTTGGATTAAATATCTACATTTAGTTTTTATTTTTAGTTTGGCAAAATACACATAACACAAAATTTACCATCTTATTAATTTTTAATTGTACAGTTCAGTAGTATTAACTACACACTGTTGCATGACCATCACCACCATTGATCTCCAGGACTCTTTCCATTGTGCAAAACAGACTCTGCACCCATTAAACAACAACTCCCTATCCCCTCTTCTCCCTATTCCCTCTGGCAATTATCATTCTACTTTCTGCTTCTGTGAGTTTGCCTACTCTGTCCTCATATAAGTGGATTCATGCTGTGTCTTTTTGTGACTGGCTCATTTCACTTAGCCTATTGTCCTAGAGGTTTATTTATGTTGGAAAAAGTGTCAGCATTTCCCTCCTTTTTGAGGATGAATAACATTGTCTGGTTTCTCCATAGGAAAGCATCTTGGAAGAGTTGTATGAGCTAACCGAATCTGCTTCAGTACCTCACTCTGTCTCCCCACACTCTAGTTGGCTTCCTTCCTCATCCTCCCACTGGTCATGCTCTTGTCATGGCCACTGAGACATGCAGGTTGCTAATTCCAGTGTTACTTCTTCCAAGACCACACCTTCCTTCCTGTGGCCTCTTGGTAGCCTCTGACACAATGGAACACACTTTCTTGAGATACTTTCTTCCCCTAGCTTCCACACCTCTCTCTCTCTACTGTTTACGCTGTTCTCTTTTCTAGAATGCCTATTACTAAATATTGGACCTTCCAGATTGGATATCTTCATTTAAAAAAGTTTTTATTTTTAGTTTGATAAACTACACACAACATAAAATGGTTTTCTCTCTACTGCACTAGTTAGTCCTTCTTTCTTTGTCCCACCTTCCTCTTTGACCTAAATGGTGTGCCTTGGGGTTTGGTTTGGGAATCCCTTTTACTTCCTATCTGTACTCTCTCCTGGGGTAGTTTCAAGTCCCACTGGCTTTAAATATTGTCAATAAATCAAATGACTCTCAAGTTGATTATTCTTTCTCAATATCTCTGTTTAACTCCCTCTCCATCTTTACCAGCTGCCTACTTTATATCACAGTTGGCTGTCCAACAAACAGAACTTTCAAACGTAACATGCTCAAAACAGAATTCATGACTTCCCTCAAATCTGCTCTCCCACCAGTTTCTACATCCTGGTAGATCCTGACCAAAAGCCCAGTAATCATCCTCATACATACATACATACATCATACATATATACATACATACATGTATATACAAGACTGTGGGGTCTACCCAGAAAATATCTTTAGGATGCATACATTCATTTCTACCTTTACTCCTTCCACCCCTATTCAAAGGCAACTATTTCTCACCTAGACTCTGGCAATAACCTCCTATTTCCCAAGTTCCATACTTTCCACCTAGAGTCTATTGTTCACAGCACAGTCAGAGTAAACTTATAAAAATGTAAACCTATTGGGTCCTTCAGTGGCTTTCCCTTGCACTTATAATAAAATCCAAACT
The DNA here is from genome assembly GCF_003255815.1 of Theropithecus gelada. Classification (NCBI taxonomy): domain Eukaryota; kingdom Metazoa; phylum Chordata; class Mammalia; order Primates; family Cercopithecidae; genus Theropithecus; species Theropithecus gelada. The sequence goes on from NC_037676.1 coordinate 120,701,909, forward strand.
CCAAGCCTGCAAGGCCCTCTCTCCTAATGCTTCTTTTACTCTTCTTTGTCTTGGTCTTGATGTTCCAAGAATAAGACAGTCCTGTTCTTTCTGTTCCTCCAACATATACAGCCCACCCTTACTTTAGGGTGAGTAATGAAAGGTAGCTCTTCTCTCAGATGTTCTCATGGCTAGCTTCAGCTCATCATTCAGATCTCAAATTAAACATCATTTCTTCAGGGTTGTCTTCCTTGACCATGTGATCTTAAGTAATCCCCAAGATGTTTTTAACACATCCCATCTTCACTATATCCCTTACGGTGATCTGATATTTTCCTACACCTATTTACTATAATATTCTCTGCACTTAGCATGTAGGCACTCAATGAATATTCTTCAAATGAATGAATTACACAATAAGTATGGTGCTCTCTCCATTGTCCATAATGTTTCCTAATGATATATAAATTCTAGAAGTGAGAGTACAGAATAAAACCTTTTCTCCATGTATCTGTTCGTGTCCCAATTTGATAGTAGAGCAGGGTTTTCATGTTAAGACAAAGGCGAGCAACTTGAAAAGCCCAGGAGTGGCCTTGTGGATCTGTATTAAAATATAGGAATATGTCTGCTCTGTCTCCATTCATTCATTCATTCGTTCATTCAAATACATTTACTGGATACTTGTTCAAAGCCTAGCATTGTATTAGGTATGGAGTTTTGTGTGAATAATACAAAAGAAGGCTTTCTGTCACTGTATACTTTTTATTCACAAGTGTGAGCTAAACAGACCAATAAATCTAATAAGGAAGGCTTTGTGACATTGCACACTCAGTCTGACTCTGCTCAAATGGCATTCCATGGATCTGGGTTTGCAGCTTGGTTTTTCCATTCACTAGCTGTGTTACTCACAAGCAGGTAGCTTAACTTCTCTGAGCCTCTGCTTCACCATCAAGATAAAGGGGATAAATATATTTATCTCACATTTGCTATGAGAATTCACTTAGAAAATAAATGTAAAACATGCTGTTTAAATCCTGATACTACTGACAATTAAAGATAATTAATAAATAGTATTCTCTGCTATTACTATTATATTATTAGTCCTCCATCTGGTACAGCTGCCACTTCCACTACTGCTATTAACTCTCTCTTTTTTTGTTTTTTAAGAGACAGGGCTCACTCTGCTGCTCATGCTGGAGTGCAGTGGCATGATCATAGCTCACTGCAGCCTCAAATTCCTGGGCTCAGGGAATCTTCCCACCCCAGCGTGCTGAATAGCTAGGACTATAGATTCACACCACAACACCCAGCTTTTTTTTTTTTTTTTTTAAATAGAGACAGGGTCTCACTATGTTGCCCAGGCTAGGCTTGAACCCCTTGTCTGAAGCAATCATCCCTAATGCTAACATTCTTTTATTGAAGACATATGGGGCAGGTGGAAATCAGAATTAAAATGTATTTTTAGAAATATTATGTCGGCAGTTAACACAAGTCAGACTGGTTATTTCCCTGGGGCCTAATTCACTCAGACCCACAGGAAGGCAAAAATGTGTAGGATTTGATGATTCCAACTTGATAGCTCCTTTCCAGAAAACAGTATGAAAAGATAAGAAACAGTGTACAATATCCTGGTCATTTCTTTGACCTGGGCATGAAACTGGCTCTTATTATTAGAAAGAGAAATGTCAGCATCCATGCTGATGGGGCACAAATATCCAATTAAACATGAATCTCAGCTCCCAATCAGCACATACATGCCTTGGCCAAGTGGAAGCATTTTCATTTGCTCAGCCTTTTCTTCCAATGTGACTCGTCCTTTGGGTCTTTGAGGGTGACTGGCCTCCTCTAGGGAGGATCATTCAGGACCATAAATAGAAATCTGGAATCTCACTGAGCAATGTTCACTTGGCTCTTGAATTCTATTTGTGGAAATGAAATCTTGAATCCCATGGAAGTGCTTAACAAACCCAGAAGCAGAAAAACTCTCCCGCTTGACAAACATCACCCAGAGTCCATGTGAATGAACAATGACACTAAAAGGCACACCACAAATGCAGTTTTCCTACTTAACTAAATCACATTTCTCCACAAAACACCATCCAAAATCCTCTTTCACATTTTCATCCTTTCTAGCTCCCGTTTTTTCTTTTTCATAAGCTTCCCTTTTCATTTTTTAATTCCATTTCCATTTTCCCCTTGACTGTAGCCAGGTTGTTAAATTAAAAACGCTCATCTTCTGTCTTTGCATGCACATTATTTTCCATTTCTATTCTGGGGCCTAATTCTTATCCTTTGGCCATTTGACATTCTGAGCAGGTGCAAAAGAAGACTGCAGGTTCAAACGTGCATCTTCTGCACTTCTTGACCCCTTTGATTTGAAAGCACATTACCTTAATAATAAAAATATCTGGGTTACACATTGATATACAGACCAGAGAGAACCAAGTGCAGGACATTTTTCTGATGCTTTAAAGAAATGCTCAGAAAAAGATTCCAAACTAATTTTCCACCGATTCTCTGTTCCTCCATTACATTATTTTTCTGTACCTTTTATACATCAGCGAAGTCATTTGGGATTTCAGAGCCATTTGGGATTATTGATTATGAGGCAGCAAAAATCTTTCACACTGCAAGCAAGGTGATGCCAGCCTCTATTTTAGCTAGCTTTTCAATCATATTATTTCTACTTATCAAATGTATTTTAGGCCATAATTCGTTTTAGAGTCAAACTAGTTTTCAAGTTACTGTTATTCATTCTAAAGTGACCATATAAAAAGTTTAAAATCTGTAGATTTAAAGTGCTTGACACTTAATTTCATGCTCTGTTTGCACCATTGTTCAAAGCAAATAGTAAAGTCTTCAGCTATATACGTGTGTGTGTGTGCGTGTGTGTTTATTCAGTTCATGACTTCAGTTTTTATAATGTTAATATATTGCTTTTTTTAAAAAAAAAATCTGCTACACAGGAAAGGTGTCAAACGATTTTTTTTTTGGAGACTGAGTCTCACTCTGTTGCCCAGGCTGGAGTGCAGTGGCATGATTTGGCTCACTACAACCTCTGCCTCCCAGGTTCAAGTGATTCTCCTGCCTCAACCTCCTGAGTAGCAGGGATTACAGGTGTCTGCTACCACACCTGGCTACTTTTCGTATCTTTAGTGGAAACGGAGTTTTACCACATTGGCCAGGCTGTTCTCAAATTCCTGACCTCAAGTGGGGATCTGCCTGCCTCAGCCTCCCAAAGTGCTGGGATTACAGATGTGAGCCATCACACTCGGCCTCAAAGAATAATTTCTAATCCATCACATTAACTTTGCAGTTCCTACTTGCAATGCATTCTGATTTACAGGGTTAACATATTCAGTGGCACTTCTACATTTTCTTCATTTTCTACTTTAAAAAACTACTTCCAAGTGAAGGAACGGATAGAAGGGTAGCATTAAAAGCAGGTAATATGCCGCTGCATATTATAATTCAAATGATTTAAAAGCCACTTAAAACAAGCAAACAATTACTAATAACTATGGGTGACTATTTGGGGTCAGGTACATGCAAAGACTTTTGAATTTGTTTAATAAGTGGCCCCTACTAACTCCTAAGAAATTTAAAGGAAGCAAACTTTAACATGATGACATTTTATTATCAGTCAGAAGACAAATGGTTAGGTAGCTTTCCCTATAGAATAACTAGAAGATTCATTCACTTATGTAATATTTAATCGAGTCTCTACTACATGCAAGGCACCTTGGGATACACTGGTAAGAAACACAGAAAAGACACTTGCTCACACATGACTTATATTCTAACACAAGAGCAGACACTAAGGAGCCAACAACCCAATGGTGACAAGTGCCATGGAAGGCAATAAAACTGGGTGATGAGAAATCCCAGGACCAGGACCAATGGGAGAGGCACTGTGAGGGGCTATTTTTAAATGAAGTGGTTAAGGTTGCTTCCTATCACAACTACACATTTCTATTGAAAAGCTTCTACTTCCAGGGATAACATGGCCTCTGATCTGTTCTGAATTCTAATACAATATTGTCCCTCACAAATGATCCATTCCCCCTCCCACTATTATTTTTCTTCTATGAATTACTATAATTCACATGGTCCTATAACCACATAATTGTCATGTCCTATGATCACATGTGGCATTGTACTGTTTGATGGGTAAAGTATAAAAATCCACCATTAAATGGAAGGAAGTTTCATTTATTCAATTTAATTCATTTATTTAACATTTATTAAGCACTTACTGTTTGCCATGAACTATGCAATTTGCTGGGACACAAAGATGAAAAATCAAGGCTTGGGGCTTAGAGTCTCAGAGAGACAGGAGGAGAGAGAAACATAATTAGTTAAGAGTAGTGAGTATACAGTAGAATTGCAAGGATGGTGAAAAGCATCAGATGATTTGGGCACCCAACCCGCTGTCTGCACAAGCGAATGTGAAGTGCAGACATGGAATTAGGGAGGAGGTAGACAAACAACGTATCTTTAGGACAGAGGTGCATGAGAATATCAATGCAATAAAAATAAGAAACCACAAAATTGAGAGAGTTGGAAGATGGTGAGAAGGGAACATTATTGGAGGGAGAAGTGTAGAGGAGGCGGGGGAAAAAAGCTGGAGTAGAGCAGAGATGATGAGGCCATGAATAGTGAGACTGTTTGGCTCACATATAACAAAGCTGCCCACATGCACACACACAGGCATTCTCTCAAACTGTGCTTGGCTGGGTACTGGTGATGCAAGCATGAAAGGGACCCATTTCTATGGTCCCATCTGGCAAACTTGACATAACGGCACCAACTTACCTTCTCAGCTACATGACTCATCACTTTCCTAGAACCATTTCTCTAGCCACAAAAACGCCTGCCCCTTTTCTGCCTTTGCACATAATGGTTTACCTGACTAGGATGTCACTTCCACCTTCTTTATCTGGAGAATTCCTGCACACTTTTCAAGCTCCAAATTAAATAACACCTCTATTAGAGGATTTCCCCAGCTCCCTCTGCCTTGTTCTCACAGTTCTTGGTAAAAATCTCCAATTAGAGTGCCCTTCCCAGTTAGACTTAATTATCTGTATAACTGTCTGCTCCAACACAGAACCCTGAGCATTTTGTGCGTACAGACAGTTCTATCCATCATTTCTACACTTCACATGGTCTGCCAAATAGCAGTTGCTGATTATATAAATGTTTGCTTTATATAATTGGTTATTCCCGCAGTCCTTTAACACAAGTTCAGAGAGCCAAGACAGAAAACATTATACTATGGATGTTTCAATTAATATTTTAAAAATTATACATGGTAATTCTTGAATGTATTCTCACTGTCACAATGTAAACAACAAAGATGTACAAAGAACCTCAACACTCTTTTCATGCTGTACTCCCAATTCCATTCTTCTCAGCAGAGGTAGCAACTATCATGACTTTGAGGTACACATTTATGCACATTTTCTTTCCTTTGTATTTTACATATGTACATAGGTAAAATAGCAATGTACAGTTTTCTATGAGTCCAGGCCATCTATAAATATGGGACAGTACTTTTCAACTTGTTGTTACTTAATAAGTTTTAGATATATTTTATATCTTGGAACATATAGATTCACCTCCTTATTTTCAATCGATGTATAATGTTCACTAGTAAACAGAAACGTGCAAAGAAAAACAATCACTGAGTTTTCACCTAAGAAATATGCAAGCACTGAGAAGACTGAGAATACCCAGTGGGGAAACACGCTCTCTGTTAGGGCTAGTTTTGCTTTATTGAAGGGCAAATTAGTGTTTTTCTAAAAGTTTATAATGTGCAATTCTACTTCAAGGCCTCTATACTGTAGAAACACAGGCACATATATTTAAAAGGACACGACAGGTGTGCATTGCTATGGTATTTTCAATAGCAAAAACTTGGAAACATCCTACATGTCCATAAGGATTTACTAAATGGTGGAATACCTGCATTTGATTTTGTCAGTACACGGTATTAAATGATTCTAATTTTACTATAGTCCCATATGTCTGTTCCTTCCTAAGCCTCCTGTATTTCAAATCTCTCTCATTTCTAGTATTTTCAAATACTGCAATTCAGAATTACATGCACATCTGATAATATGATTCTTTTAAAGATGTTACTTATTTCCAGAGATATTTAATAGCCTATTTTGCTTCTCTTCCTGCACAAAGTAAATGATATGGTTATTCTGTTAAACTTGTACACATCCTGTCCTTCATTTTGACACCAAACTTGAATTCCACATGACAACAGTAGTTTTTGCTTTATTACTAATAATAGGCATGTGCTGAATGTCAATTATATTTAAGGGATTGTGGAGGGGATAGTGGTAACATACACAGATACACCATTCAGTTTCACACAAGCCAGATATATTCTAATTCTGGCAACCATGGATCATTAAAAAGGAAATAAGCAGAATGTTTGTGTGTTTGTTTGTCTGTCTGTTCATATATCCATCCATCTGCTGGCTAGATCAATGCAGTGAAAGATGGATCAAACAGAATCTTCTACAAAATCAAACTAGGAAAAAAAGCAAGGACGCAAGCAAGCAAACCTGACACCACAGCTGAAAGTAAGGACAAAAAATGAGGACCATTTTCAAAATCCAAAGTACAGAGGCCAAGGACCACATGGGAAGACAAAAAGGCAATTTCTGGTTATCCCCAGGTGCTAGGATAAAAAAGTTAAGTTGTATAAGAAACAGATAAAAAGTGAAGGAAAGTGCTGAACCCAAACAGAATCTTCAACTGGTGTGGGGAATGGATGGCTTCTTTCCAGACCAAGAAACTAGAACTTCCCAGGTGGTGGGGCTAGAACCCTGAACTCGGTGGTGCGGGGCTGACCCAGCAGTAGGGAATGGGGAGAAGTCCAGGCAGGCAGGTGCAGCATAGGTGCTAGGAGCATGGTGAGATGCCATGGCTCAGGCAGGCGTTAGATCAGGAGGTCTAGGATCAAGACAAGGACTCATCCAGGAATCACAGAGAGCACAGCAGTGGCACGTGTGACATTCAGCATCGTGTGGGAAATTGAGCAGATGGCGAGTGGGCAGGAGAAAACCCAGCTCCCACTGCTTGGCACAGGCTTGGGGAAAGGACATGGGCTCTGGGAAGGTAGGACAGGCACTAAGCCAGGGCACTCCCAGCCTTGCAGGAACTGGAAGATGAATGGGAGAATCCCAGCGAAGGGGAACAGAAAAGTGATCTTACTCATTACAAGTACCATGTTACAAAATGGGGCTGGGCTGCTCCAACAAAGGCTAAGCCCAAAGAAACCCAGGTGGCAAGATGTGACTCCTGATGAGGGTCCCTTAAATTCTCTCTGATTAACGACCAACATCCCACACCCTTAGCCTGGGTGGAACCTTTAAAGTGGTCAAATGGCTTCAGCTGGGGGGATCAGAGGGCCTCCAGCACAAGGGGGCAGGCAGGTCATCATACTCAATTACTGGGTTTGGCAGGAGGAGGAGGGAAAAGTATGGTTTTGGCAACACTGCTGGAATTATAAGGCCTTAATTAGATTACTGGATCAACCTCTGACTCGCAATGAACGTCCTTAGGGAGGTCGTTTAATCTCTTTGTGAGACTATGTTTGAGTTTCCACAACTGAAAAATGAAAATAATATTTCAGAAGCAGCTTACAGGAGAAGCTCATAAGAGCAACAGTGTTGCTAAAAGGATTAGGATTTCAGCTGATCCTTCAATTATATACTGTCCTTCACCCTCTGGCCTTGCAATAAATAAACAAACAAACAAACAAAGGCTGGGAGAAGTCCCCTCAGATAACCATTGTAAATAAATGCGCTTGCTTTATATTTATATAGGTGATGGGGCTAACTTTGCTAAACCTAAACTGGTTGTGTTGCAAAACAGTGTAACATGACTGAGTCATTCACTTTTAAGAATCTTGTAAATGAGCAATGGCAGGGGCAGAGTGACTATTTCCACTCGCCCACGACAGTTGGACCGGAACCACTACAGAGAACACTTTAGAGAAAAGATGGGTCCAGGAAAAGCGTATTATAGGTTGACTATAGTCAGAACCTTATTTCCTATAGTCAGGGAAATAATTAGGTTAACTAAAGAGAGCTATTTATACTTGGGAAAATGGTACTAATTTAAACCTAACCAGTGGAATGCTGACTACTTTACTAAGAACAATACGCTTCTTCCAAAAGTCAAGAAGGTAAAGAGAAAGCCTTTGAAAGTAGCATAAAGAATACACAGGAAAAACTCTATTTGCTATTATTTGGTTTATTTTCAGCAAACATAGTTCCTGTTAAAGGCTCCTAGTGGGCCGTCCCTTTAAAATTCAACTCTTTCTTTTTTTTTTATAGAGACTAAAATATTCAGGCAAGATTTCCCAATGAAATTATCTAAAATTGGGGTTAATAATCAATTATAAATGGAGGATATTAGCCACTCAAAGATTTATCCCACCATAAGAAATAGTTTGGAACTCCTCCCAAGTCCTATTGAAATGGTCTGGGTTATCCTCATGAGATTGCAAACATAAATTAATAGATGCTATACTCTGCTGTGTTGTCTTCACTAAATGGTTTGGTCTTTGTGGAGTTGAAGCAGAGGCAATGTGCCTGGTTTTCAGTGCCTGGTCCAGTGGAGGTTCTCCATGCCTGCAGGGTGAGTGATCCCTAAGGCCTTAGTTGCAACCCTGGCTGAAAATTAGGATAATCTGAAGGGTTTCTTAAAAGGAGCAAATCTACCTCAATCTTAAAATATACCCCAACCAAATTAAATCAGAATCCTGGGTAGGGTGGGGGAAGAGGGAAGGGAGGAGCTGACCCAGGAGTAATGATTATACTTCACAGCCAAGGGTGAGAACCACTGAACTGGGAAGTACCTTCAGATGGGTGAGTGGAACTCATAAAACTTGATGTCTTCCTAATATGATGACTCAACTTTTTTTGCTCTGGTACCATGATGAACAAGCAACATTTATTTTATTTTCTAGGTTGAAACTTTTTATAGGGGCTAAAAGAAGATGATTAGCTAACCGAAGGCATCTGTCTGCTTGCCAGTTATGCTTCTCATTTTAAATCAATAAAAGGGACTTCTCATTTGTCAGTTGTCTTCTTGTTATTCTCAAACAGTGCTGCAGAGTCTCTAGATCTGTTTAATTATACATGACTTCGGACATACACACAGTAAAGGATAAGACACAGGTTTCTCATGACCCTGTCAAGGGCTGCCCTTATGAGAAGCTATGTAACAGCTTCATCTCTTTTACCAAACTTTAAAGGCAGTTATTGTATGTTAAATGGAATAGTTTTTTTTTTTTTTTTTTTAATTATGGCAAACAGTTACATACAAACAAGATGTGAGGGTCACATTCTTGACTGCCTTAGTATTCCAGGCATATGATAACCATCCATCCTGGCTTGCCCAGGACCAAGGACATTCTTGGAATCTAGGACTTTCAGTTTTAAAAGTGAGACAGTCCTGGGGATACCTTAGGGAGCTTCTGGGATTCAAAACTTTCAACGCAAAATCCATCTGGGATTAGCTGGTCATCCTACGTACAGCCCTAGTTTCTAAGATGGATCGTTATTATTTTTTTAAGAGAGGCTTCATTGATCACTTAGTGGTACCTAAAAGGAAATAAGCATATTAGATGAGGAACTGAAGATATTCTCCATCTCACATCTCCATCTCATATCTCATCTCAAACAAATACTCTATTACACTCATAACTAACACCTAGCATAGTGTTATCACAGATGAAATCTCAGTATAGGACTGAAAACAGTCACAGTTCAGGCATGGGCAATGTAAAAGAGAAAAAGGAAATCTCCAGGCAGGTCCAATAGCCGATAGAACAAGGAGAGGCCTTGAACCAGGTCAGTCAGCTGGATCCAGTGTATGGGATCAGGAGCCAAGACAAACTTGAAGTCATGTGGCCACAGCTAACATTTGTTGAGTACTTAGCACATGCACTAGACTAAGACATTTACAAAGATTATATGATTTAACCAGAACTCTATGAAATAAATATAATTACTATATTCATTTTATTACATTACATAATTATATGTAGTTATTATATTCATTTTACATAGGAGAAAACTCAAAGCTGTTTAGGGTTTTTATTCATCCTTATTCACTTCCTCCATGTCCAGCCTATAGTAGGCATACCATAAATAACACAAAAGTATTAACTAAAAAAACCCCAAGTGGGGTAAGTATAAATATCTTAAAAGACAATTTAATTAAAATCTTTTGCTTTTTCAGGTATTCTACAAAATGGCTGACATCTATTTAAGCAGGTCTGTAACTGACCATCCTTTACAAATTACTTAAAATAAAGATAAGACGAGAGAAGGATTCATATTAATATTATTAGTCTAACACTCAAGTAAAGTGAAACTACAAATGATGTGTTCTGGCTAGCAGTAATAGGGAGAGAGAAAAAAAATGCGTTGTGTGTTAAGAAGGAAAATTAAACTGAAAATTAGATTCCCTGCCCACAAATTTTGACAAATCTTAAAGGAAATTAATCAACCACTTTTCACTTGCTTTGCTGATCACAGAAAGCCTCTGACTCCACTTGACATAAGCAAATAAAGATGGTAACACTTGACATGTAATTCTTGGCTCACTTAATTGGATTGCTTCACAAACCATTTTCGGTAATCAATGATTACTAGTAGTAGTCACAAAAGAGGATACCAGGCAGTTGGGAACAGAAAAAAAATGACAGGACAGCATTTTCTTGAGTATCTATTCAGAGGCAGTGGTCCAACCATGAAATGATTCTGCCTCCTGCCTGAATTTCTCGTTTCTACAACTACTTTTGGGCCCCCTCAGACCCTCACGACCAATTATAGCTTGGGGATGTTAAAGTCAAACTACCTGGGCTCAAATCCCAGCTTGACATCTATATGACTCAGAACAAATCTTCTTAGTAGTATGCCTCTGTTACCTTTCTAAAATAGGAACAACTGTGCTACCTCATAGGATTGTTGAGGAACTAAGTGATATAATCCACATACAGTGCTTGGATTGATGCCTACCACACAGAAAATTTTACATGAATGTTTATTTTTATTATTGCTTTTGTTTCATATTTCAAAAGCTGGGCTACCTCTACTTTAAAGTTAAGCCCTCTGATCCAGGTTCTGTTAGAAAAGCCATCTTTTGTGCTCCCCTGTAGAACATGTGGCCACGATCTTTGCCACAACGGAGACTCAGCGTAAAATACACAATAGCAAGATGTCTAGACAGCAGCCATTTACCTTACAAGCTTGTTAGATATCCACTCTAGGAAAGCCTTGGACTTGAAACCTCCTAATCAATCTGGAGCCTGGCACAGGTCAAACATGCTAGTTAGTAAGGATCTGTTTGAATCCTTCTCTGTCAATTATGGTCTAAGACAAAAATGCAGAGTAGATGGTTCCCAATATGTTGATGACAGGGCCAATCCATTTACGACTTAGGGTTGCTCTTCAGATTACACATTGAAATCGCCAAGACACTCTGTCAATTCAAGAGCCTAAAAGACTTTGACAAGATCAAAAGACTCACGGCACTATGGACCATGAGTGCATAAAGATGGGGACAATGTGGCACCATGCCACAGATCATTTTATCCATCCAGTGGGAGATTGAGACCTGCTACAAGACACCACCTCTTTTTCCTTCAGTAATCTCATTCTTGCAAACCACACATCTAACTTTGTAGCAAGTAACAAGAGAGTCTGTCAACAGTACAAATGTGGAAATCAGTGAACTGTAACACACAGCAGAGTACCCTAGCACAGGAAGTGTATATGCAGATACACATCCCAGGCCCACTCCTAACAATATGAACAACATGAATGGTGGAAAAACAGCTGCAGCAAGCTGGCCAAAAAGTGTATCATCATAATCTCTGGCAGATTCACCAGGTGGTAACATGAACTAGCAAGGAGAGATGCGTTGTTTGCCAACTGCCTCTATAAACCAACCAGTCTTCTTATGTTCACAAAAAACCCACTCCTCTTGGCAGCAGCATCCTCTCTAAAAATGCCAAAGTGTCTTTCAACTACCCTTCTCTTATTGCCATTGGCTCAGGAATGCCTCTAGTAGATAACCCAATGCAAAGAGAGAGCCAGTAAGGCACACGGTTTTTCATAGAGCTCTGTTGATATGAAGCCATGTTCTATTTTTAATATGAAAGTTTTCAGTGAGCTGGGAGTTGATCTTATAACCTTATCGTCCCCTTCACTCTTTTCTCTCCTTGACTCGAGCACCTGGCAGAATGCTGGGCACATAGCTGTTCGAATGAGTTCAACTGAAATGTGGCTTCCTTGCGGCAACATACTACATTTTTCACCTCCATTACAACTTTATCACTGACCTTTTTATGAATACTATGCCCTGCTAGAGGAATATGCACAACTTTTGGTAGTTTATCCATGGGTGTATTAATTCTTGTCACTGTGCAGAGAAGGGAGGTACAAAAAGCAATTGCCAAGCTGAGGAGATACAGCATGGTGGCTTATTTTGCTGATGACTAATGAGATGCAAAGGCAAAGTTTTAATCCAAAAGTATTAAGCTGTAGTGAGAGGCTACTGCTTCATCTTATCACACAGAATTCTGTTGTATTTTACTCTTTTCCCACCACATTCATCTCCTTTCTCTGCCTTGGTCTGCACTATTCTTTCTGCCTGGAAGGCAGTCCAGCACATTTCTGCCTGTCCACTAGTAAGTCAAGGTTCAGTCTTCTGCCCTTCCTCCACACAGAGCCAGAAGTCCTCTTGTCGTCTCTGACCTTTAAAAACTACCCATGCCATTCAGATGCCCCTTAGCCTTTATTGCCTAGTTGTGTACTTTTTTTGTGGACCTATCCTATCCATAGAAGAGGATGAAATGCTCTAGTAGAGCTACCATAGCTCTACTCTGCAGGATTTTCAGCAGAACTGAAATGTTATTTCATCCATTTTATAAATGGAGTTCATGGAGATTCTAGGTGCCTAGCCTGACACACAATTGGTTCAGTTTCCTTTGCAGAGTTAAGCAAAAACAACTAAAATTTAAGCACATCTGTCTTTAACCTTCCCATCTAGGGATCTGGCCCACAAGTATACACATTTACACAGACGAGCATGTATTTTTATATATATATATATGTTTGTTTGTTTGTTTTTTGAGGCAGAGTCTCACTCTGTCACCCAGGCTAGAGTGCAGTGGCATGATCTCAGCTCACTGCAACCTCTGCCTCCCGGGTTCAAGCGATTCTCCTGCCTCAGCCTCCTAAGTAGCTGGGATTACAGGTGTGTACCACCATGACTGGCTAATTTTCGTATTTTTGGTAGAGACAGGGTTTTGCCATTTTGGCCGGACTGGTCTCAATCTCCTGACCTCAGGTGATCCACCTGCTTCCACCTCCCAAAGTGCTGGGATTAGAGGCGTGAGCCACTGAGCCCGGCCTGTACTATAATTTTTATGTAGTTATTTCATTATTAATTGTAATGAAATTACATTCAAAAGAAGCCACATGTCTAATGACAAAGAAGTGTTTTAATAAATTATGATATGGATACCATAATTTTACACACATACACACACACACACACGTATATAATGGAATATTCCTCATCTTTTGGAGAGTAAGATAGAAAAAGAAAGCTACACATGAATATCTCTCAGTGCTAAGAGTAAATACTTGTTGAATGAATGAATAGATCACGAAGATATAGTGTAAATAAGAAAAGCAAATCTCTAAACACTATTATATGACTCCACTTATGCTATAAAGCTATTTACACACGCACATACACACAGAGTGTGTTGTCACTTAATATGTTATCTTTTTTTAAAAAAACAGGAGATTTATGTTCATGTATTACTTATGTAATAAAAACAAATAACATGGAAAGAGATAGATAACCTGGTCTGGGTGGCTTAGGTATTAGGTTGTGAAGTAGAAGGTGGACTAAACCTAGCTGCTTTGGAAGCCCCTTCCCTTTCACTTGTACTTTCCTCTCTTTTTATGGTGGAAAGAGCAGACCTGCAGTTGAAAGACTCTTGTTCTGGCTCTGTCAACACTGACCCAAATGACTTTAGCGGAGTCACCCAACCTGCAGAAGGGTTGTCACTTATTCTTTAGCCAGAGAATAGAAATAATGTCTATCTTCCAAGGTTAACTCTGAGAATAAGTAACATGATGCATGTAATAGCTCCTGATCAACTATAAAGCACTATCCAAATGCAGTAGGGGATATTATTTATCATTGTGATTATTACTCCCATAAAATGCTAACACAGTGTCTCATATAGATAAGGCACATAATATAAATTAGGGAAATAAATGACCATATTAGAATATGTGAATTCACTCTTCTGTATTCATTCAGCATTAGCTCCCTCTAAAGAGTTCTTTTAGTCTTTTAGGGATATCTTATTTGGGAAAAAATAAAAAGATCTGAATCCTGTATTTCATCTGACTTAAGATAGCAATGATTTTAAGACTTGCATTAATTTTATATACAACTAAGACAGAAAAAGAATGATGCTAAATAAACTATGTCACACAATGATGCCTGATTTAGAAAATGTGAAAGAATATGTGCATTTAAAAATCTGTGAAATACAGTATTTAAATGAAAGGCTTCGGGCAAATTAGCTGATCAATTATACATTATGTCTCTCAAATGAAATTACTAATTTAATAATAAAGCATGATTTTCTCATACCAATGGTGTTTTACAGTGCCTTTTCCCCTTTGGATGTGCTGGTCACAGCATTTTTTTTCATGTTTTAAAAATTATAGAGAATAGATAATTACTAGTGAATGCTGACGTTTTCCTTATGATGAGTAATTATGCTATTAAAAGCATCATTTGGACCTTAATTTGATATACAAATTATTCAATTACCTAGTCTGCAGTTGTAAGGACTTTTAGCAGCCACCATTATTTGGTGAGGGGGAAGGACAGCATGAAGCAATTTCATCGTGTACTCTATTGCAGAAACTTTAGTTGTACCAAAACAGTATTAAAGTAGTGGGTAAGCCAATAACGCCATTGAAATGTTTGATGGCACCAAATTATAACCAATGTCACCACTGAACACATTAGCAGAATAGGCCAAATAAGCTTGATAAAAATCCCTTTGCAAAGCCAAAATGAAAGCATGTTGTTAAAACGTAAAACTACAGTTCAGCAAAAATAACTCATCTTTAGGATGTTTGGGTGCAGTGTCCATGAAACTTGCTCTTGGTCTTAGGTATTTATTTACTGTTTTTGCTTTGGTGGTGGTGATGGCAATAGTAATGGCAGTGGTGTTGGTGACCGTGGTGGCGATGGTGATGACAATGGAGATCCAGCTACCCGATACCGTCCACAAAGCAGGGTGGTAGATCTACCTGAAGAAAATCTACTGCCTAAAGGCAGTGGGATATAGACAAAAAACAAAACTGAGACTGAATCGCAGTTTCATTACTTACTAGCTGTAGTGTCATCAGAAAATTACTGCTTCAATTTCCTCATCTGTAAAAAGGACGCAGTAATACCAAGCACCTTTCAGATCGTTGTCAGGTGTGGTGATGGGTCTCGAAAGCCTGTCACGCAGCTGAGTTCAGTAAGTAGAAAGAGGCTTGGTGCGGTGGCTCATGCCTCTAAACCCTTCGCTTTGGGAGGCTGAGATGGGAGGATTGCTTGAGTCCAAAACAAGCCTGGGCAACACAGCAAGACCTCATCTCTAAAAAGAAAAAAAATAGCCGGGCATGGCAGCATGCACCTGTATTCCCAGCTACTTGGGAGGCTGAGGTGGGAGGATCCCTTTACCCCAGGAGTCTGAGGATTCAGTGAGTGATGATTGCACCACTGCACTCCAGTCTGGGCAACAGAATGAGGCCCTTTCTATAATAAATGTAAAAAAAATTAAAAAGGAAGAAGAGCAGGAGGGATTCTAGTTATTCAGTGGTTTTCCATTGGAATATCCTAATAGAAGAAAGTGGCTGGTTACAGTAAAAAAAAAAAAAAAGCCTGGTATACGCTGCTGACTCAGAATAGAAGGTAATTTGAAAAATTCCACAAATGCCAATCTTATCCACAGCTATTGCCTTGCTGTAGATTTTGACAGGCAAAAAAAAAAAAAAAAAAAAAAAGGCTTAAAATTGTCTCAAAATGGTCTGTCCTAAGAGTGCTAGGTTTTCCCAGTATTTCCCATTTGCTCACCTGATATATTTTCAGTCCCTCTCTGAGTCCCCAGGAGGCTGACCTCTACATGTTGCCCTCCTGCTTCCAGTGGGGGTCAACCAATGGAAAGCACTGGCAGGAGGTGAGACAGTGGGGAGAAGGGAGAGGCCAAGGTATGTCACTCTCTGCCTGCTTCAAAGCAGTTCTGGCAGTGGCTCCTCCCTCCAGCTTCTGTCCTCTATCAGGCGGCACCTCCTCCTGGCATCAGCTCTGAGCCAGGCTCTGTCACACTGTTCCCTCCTCTATAGCTACCTCCTGGGTCCCGCTCTGTGCCCTGGTGGTTTTCTAAACCTTCCCCATACCTCTAAGTAGTAGCTTTCTTAACATTTATTTTAAAAAAAAATCCTAGTGAGTATGCCATCTGTTTCCTGCCTTAGTAATAGAGAATCTAAAGAAAATGTTCTGTGCACTCCTGGACTTAAAAACACGGCACAGTCCCTGATCCTGTAGTCCCACAACCACATCTTTATAGAGAAAATCCAAATGCTTTATGAATCAATGGTGTTTTCACTAATCTTCATTTTTTGGATTTGCTGCCACCCTGACTCTGTTATTTCCATGCTTTGGGCTTTCCAGACAAAATCCAAAGTGCCCACCCAGGCATATGAGAACTTTCGTGCTCTTTTTCCTCCAGGGTAATCCCTCACCCTCCTCACTTGCACTCCACATGCTTGCTAATTGTGACTCTCCGACTTATCATGCACCTTCACGCACAGGTCTCCATACATACCGTTTCCTCAGCCTGGGACGCATTGCTCTCACTGCTCTCTCTAGATAACCTGCTTATTCCATGAGATGCAGCTGGCATGGCACACTCTCTAGAATTCTTCCCATCATCCCACACCAAGTCTCCTCCATCCTCCTATCTGCACAGGTCTATCCAAACAACAAATCTGGGATGAAACTTTCGCTGACTTGGTTACATCCCCACCCAGTATTACTAGCCACTTGATAGTAGAGCGATATTTTGTTTGTTTTTTTGAGACGCAGTCTCATTCTATAACCCAGGCTGGAATTCAGTGACGTGATCCTGGGTCACTGCAACCTCTGCCTCCTGGGTTCAAGTGATTCTCCTGCCTTAGTCTCCCAAGCAGCTGGGATTATAGGCACGCACCACCATGCTTGGCTAATTTTTGTATTTTTAGTAGAAACAAGGTTTCTCCATGTTGGCCAGGCTGGTGTCAAACTCCTGACCTCAAGTTATCCTCCCACCTCGGCCTCCCAAAGTGCTGGGGTTATTGGCATGAGCAGCTGTACCCGGTCTAGAGCTATTTCTATTCAAAGCCCAACATAATTATCATCATCATCAATATTGTAAGTGTCATCATCCTCATCAGCTTATGAATATCTAAACGAGTGCTTATTATGTGACAAACAATAAAACAATGTTTTTTTGTTTGTTTTGAGACAGAGTTTTTGCTCTTGTTGCCCAGGCTGGAGTGCAATGGTGCAATCTCGGCTCACTGAAACCTCCACCTCGTGGGTTCAAATGATTCTCCTGCCTCAGCCTCCCAAGTAGCTGGGATTACAGGTGCCTGCCACCATGCTCAGCTTTTTTTTTTTTTTTTTTTTTTTTTTGTATTTTTAGTAGAAACGGGGTTTCACCATGTTGGTCAGCCTGGTCTTGGACTCGTGGCCTTAGGTGATCCACTTGCCTTGGTCTCCCAAAGTGCTGACTGAGATTACAGGCATAAGCCACCATGCCCAGCTGTCAAACAATGTTTTAAGTGTTTTTCCATGTATTAATTCATTTACTATTCCCATCAACCCAATAAGACAGATAAATTGCTGTAGTTTGGATATCTAGCACTCTAAACCTCGTGCTAAAATTTGATTCCCAGTGTTCTAGGTAGAGACTAGTGGGAGGCATTTAGGTCATGGGTGGATTCCCCATGAATGGCTTGATGCTGTCTTTGCAGTAATGAGTGAGTTCTCACTTTATTAGTTCCTGCAAGAGCTAGTTGTTGAAAAGAACCTGCTGGCTGGGCACAGTGGCTCACGCCTGTAATCCCAGCAATTTGGGAGGCTGAGGTGGGTAGATCACTTGAGGTTAGGAGTTTGAGATCAGCCTGGCCAACATGGCGAAACCCCGCTCTACTAAAAATACAAAAAATTAGCCAGGCATGGTGATGCATGCCTGTAGTCCCAGCTACTCAGGAGGCTGAGGCAGGAGAATCACTTGACCCTGGGAGGTGGAGGTTGCAGCGAACTGAGATCATGCTCCTGCACTCCAGCCTGGGTGACAGAGTGAGACTCCATCTCAAAAAAGTACAAAATAGAAATAAAAAGAACCTGGTACCTCCCTCCTCTCTCTTGCTGTCTCTCTCACGATGTAATCTCTGCACACGCTGCCTCCCCTTCGCCATTCTCCATGAGTGGAAGCAGCTTGGGGCCCCTCACTAGATGCAGATACCAGGGCCATATTTCTTGTACAGCCGGCAGAACTGTGAGCCAAATAAACCTCTTTCTTTATAAATTACCCAGCCTTAGGTATTCATTTATAGCAGTGCAAACAGACTAAGACACTAATATTACCCCCATTTTACAGGTGTTGACATGGAGGCATAGTATGCTTAAGAAGATTGACTGGATCATAAGGCTAATAAATTGCAGAGCCAGGATTGAAATCCAAGCAGTCTACCTCCAGAGTCTGTATTCCGTGGTCTACTGCCTCTCAAAGGGACTTAAATAACATTTGTTGGATTATTTAATAAATGTTAGTGAGGTTTACTACACACAAAATTGGAATAAAAAAATAGGAAAGTATGGCTAGATTTAGTTACAGAAGACTTTTGCGAAAATCCCCTTTTGGGCTTAAGATCCATTAGCATCACCATGCAATTTTTTCCTTCTTTGCAGGAGAAGCAGATGGGATCAACAGATTAACAAATTATTCACTGTTTCCAAGCAAGGCACTGCTAGGATCTCAATGTCCCTTCCCAGAAGACTAACTGTATCTGCAACAAGATAGGTAGGGGCAATGTCAGGTTTGTAAATTTCCTGTGAAAATCCCTCTTTTTCATAGGAATCATTTCTTTAAATAATAGTATAAAACATCTGCTACATGGTATCCTAAATACCACGCATTTGCAAAGGCTGTGCTTGGGTGTCGTTATTAAATCTGTTCCCCAAACATCAAGAGAATTATGACTTGTCACCAGAGTCCATACTTCCTGACCTGAATGAAAAGAGGAGTCAAAACACTTCCCCAGACCAGACTGACCACCCACTAGGAAAGACACAATCTTAGCTGCATGTTACAGGTATGTCCTCTGCCATCCCCCTCAAAACCTGGGTAAACTGAGCCAGTTCTCACATCCTGGACCATACGATTAAGAGAAGAGACTCATCTTTAGACAGAGGACAGGAGTAGTGTGGGCAGAGTCTGGGTTTTGCTAGGGACTCTCCATTTTTTAGGGAAGGAGGGATTAATACATTTATTTTCGATGGCTCCTGTCCTTTGGTGCCTGAAATTTTTCTTTTGCTGAGATAAATAAAGAATCCAAGTAGAGTCTCGTCCAGAAAGATGAGACATCTTTAATTCTGCCAAAGTCCCCAACAGTTCCAAAGCTTCCAGATTCCAGTTTCAAAATATCACATGGCTGACATCATCACAAGAATATAAGAGAAACGACAGAAATCACACAGAGGGTCTTACAGTGATCGAGGAGACTAAAGATGCCTGTATTGCTACCATCTCAATTCAACGAATTTGAACAGGTGGCTCTAGGAACATGACAATAGTAGGCATGTTCTTAAAATTACTAAAAATAAATACTAAAATTATTTCATGCCCTCATTTGCATTCTGGCAGCCTGAATATCAAAGATTTCTGCCAAGTAACCTTAATGCTCAGAAAATGGCATTTGTTTCTTTAGCTCGAGTAGTTCTCTGCCAGCTCTGGAGCAATGCCCACTGTCTCTTCCCAACTGTTAGCAATGGTACAAACGCAGTCCTCTAGAGAGCCTATCATGAACTGTTTCCAATCCAGACACATCACTTCCTGTACCTGCATACTTCAGCAGGCCTCTCTATTCACCAGGGTGAATTATAGCACCAAGAGGGAGCACTGGCTGATTCTGAGGCCTCCTTTTTTTTTTTTTTTTTTTTTTTTTTTTGAGGTGGAGTCTTGCTCTGTTGCTCAGGCTGGAGTGCAGCGGTGTGATCTTGGCTCACTGCAACCTCCACCTCCTGAGTTCAAGCAATTCTCATGCCTCAGCCTCCTGAGTAGTTGGGATTACAGGCACCCACCACCATGCCTGACTAATTTTTATATTTTTACTAGAGACAGGGTTTTGCCATGTTGGCCAGGCTGGTCTTGAACTCCTGACCTCAAGTGATCCTCCCACCTTGCCCTTCCAAAGTGTTGGATTACAGGCGAGAGCCACCACGCTCGACCTCTGCGGCTGGTTTGATGTTCAATTCAGAATGGCTGTTTCACAAGTCCTTAGACGGCAACTCCTGCTTGTTCCCTGAGACAGCCACACATAATTAGGTGAAGATAAGAGATCCTTTGTTTTAACACAACCCAGATATATTTGGCTCAAATTATTTACTTTTTCCATTTTCCTATTTTGAGCTAGTGGCTCTCCCATTTTTCTAATCATTTGAATTTATATGTATGGCTCAAATGATACTTTGATTTGAATGCCAGTTGAACGTTTGTAAGTCTCAATGGACATTGGGAACTGGATATGCACAGGGACTTATTTCCAAGTGGATTCTACAACATTGGCTGTGGGGACCTAAAATTCTGACAGGGAACTGGTCGGGCGCGGTGGTTCACACTTGTAACCCCAGCACTTTGGGAGGCCGAGGCGGGCGGATCACGAGGTGAGGAGATCGAGACCATCCTGGCTAACAGGGTGAAACTCTGTCTCTACTAAAAACACAAAAAATTATCCGGACGTGGGGGCAGGCACCTGTAGTCCCAGCTACTCAGGAGGCTGAGGCAGGAGAATGGCATGAACCCAGGAGGCAGAGCTTGCAGTGAGCTGAGATTGCACCAGTGCACTCCAGCCTGGGGGACAGAGCGAGACTCCACCCCAAAAAAAAAAAAAAAAAAAAAAGAATTAATATATTGCCTGCCTAACTCTGCACCTCTAGTTCTCAATATGCCTTCATTCATATTCTAATAACCATCCAATTACCTAAATATAAATCCTTTTATATCAAATTAATTTAATAAACTATTTATAAAAAGGCAGTGAGCTCAACAACTACCAGAAATTTAATTCCTTTGAGCCTTAGATAATTAGCAAGATGGCTTGGCCAAAATATTTTCTTCCCTCAGGGTGTTCCCATTAAGGGAAAGCTGCTGTTCACTTTTCAGTCAGGACTAGAGGAGAGACCTGAATTATCAGGCTTAACTGCAGAGCCCCTGACCATCCAAAGACAAAGAGGAAAATATCAGGAACCAGGGAAGAGCCAACAGGGCTGTGTGGAGAGCCATCTCATTTTCTTAGGCCACGAAGTAATGAACCTGCTGCATAAACCTAAGGAAAGGGAGGGAGTGTATGTAGATTTTATTTAAAACATTTCTAAAGCACATTAGATACAGTAACTAGTTATCATGACAACTCATAATTGTTCCCCTTTCAGGGTTGTGGCAAGCGAGGTGCAAATAAGTTAACTTAGCAAACATCATACAGCTTGCAAATGGCCGAACTGACCAGGCAGTCTGGCCCAAGACTCTCTGCTATTAACCACCACTCTGGGCTGCCTCTCTATGTCAGTTATGGTTGAGTCTCTTCCTAATGACCAGCTGCTTGGGGCAGTTTCTGTCATCGCAGTCTCCACCGCATTGATCTGCTTTTCATGATCTGCGCGGTTTCTCTCCAGCAGTGAGTGGGAGCTCCAGGAACTCATTAGAGAAGAGCTGACACTCCATTATTTGACATTAAGCTACCCAAGCAATGAAAATATGTCATAGTTACTCAAGGCCAGTGTCAGAATTTTCTATTCCACACCTGGGCCACCATTTTCAAGACAAATGGATTTGGTAGGTTGTTTTCCCTCTGTCATTTGATGAAGAGTTAGCAGTCAATACATTTGTAACTCTTTTGCACAAAACGTGGCATTGGCTCCCCATTTCTCTCAAAGTAAAAGTCAAGTCCTTACAGCAAACTACAATGTCTTTCCCAATCTGTGTCTCAATTGCTGTCTCTGATCACATCTCCTACCACTGTACCTTAGTTCACTACCCTGTAACCACACTGGTCTCTCTGCCCTTTCTGTGATTTGCCAGGCACACTGTGCCTCAGGACCTCTGCACTGGCTGTTCCCCTCACCTGGATCACTGTATTAGTCCATTTTCTCACTGCTGATAAAAGACATACCTGAGACTCAGAAGAAAAATAGGTTTGATGGACTCACAGTTCCACATGTCTGGGGAGGCCTCACAATCATGGCGGAAGGTGAAAGCCCCCTCTTACACGGCAGCGGCAAGAGAGAATGAGAAGTGAAAGTGGAAACCCCTTATAAAACTGTCAGGTCTTGTGAGATTTATTCACTACCACGAGAACAGCATGGGGGAAACCAACCCCATGATTCAATTATCTCCCACCGGGTCCCTCCCACAACACATGGGAATTATGGGAGCTACAACTCAAGATGAGATTTGGGTGGGGACCAAGAGCCAAACCATATCATCACTTTCCTCCAAAATCCTCATAGCTAATTCTTTTTCAAGTATTTACTAAAATGTCACCTTTTCAGCAAAGCCTTCTCTGACCACCACCGCATCCACCAGCACCAGCAATCCTTCCCTTACTCTTTCCCCACCATGATACCTCCTTTTTTTTTTTTCTTTTTTAAATATAATTGCTTCTAGAAAGTAAATTCTGCAAAAGTGGGTATGTTTGTCATTTGTGATCACTGCTACATCCCTGGACACTATCAGAGGCCCTCTTAGTTCACAGCTGCACATATTATCTCTTGAAAACAATGTAAGAGGGAAGGAGGGCAGAGGGAGAAAACTATATATAAACAGAATACCAGCATATTTAGATTCAATAGGCAAGGTCTTTGCAGAATCTAAATAACACCAAAAGCCAAGCATATAAAATGAAGAAAACATTAGGTCTGCACTTTTGGAAAACTTCAGCATTAGGTAATTTAATGATTTTCTAGGCAAGGAGAAGCAAATGGTTTTCTCTTCCATTCCAGCTTCAGTAGCAGGGACATTGTACTTGATTACTGATGCCTGTGGAGAGAGGCAGCATCATACCACATGTCCTAAGTGAAAGATAGCAGTGGGTGACCAGAGTATGGTGAGCAAATTATAAGTTTACAGGAAGAGAAGCAATCCTCCTGAATCGCACAAGGGGCAGCATGCATCTCCCCAACACTCCTTAGCACTCCTTGCACTGAGTATCCTGTACTACCATATCTCACACCACATGTATTAAAAATTACAGATTGATCATCAAATATTGTGGTGTAAGTTGATTATGCAACTTCTGAATTGTACTGCAAAGTTATAAAACTCTTAACTGAAATAAGTGCAGTTGCAAAGGTCAGGCACTATGTTTGGACCCAGTAATGCAAACAACGGGGTCAAGTAAATTAATCTTTAAGTAACCCAATGTGTTCAATACCATGACAGAGGTATAAACTGCTGCAATAGTCTCTTAACTGGTCCCCCTTCACTGACTTGGGTCTCCTCAAAAGCACTCTCCTGGAAACAACCAGAATGATTTTAAAAATGCACATCAGAAACTGCAGCCCTTCAGATGTCTCCCTGGCTTCCCATCATGCTTCAGATCCTGCCCCTTAACGAGGCCTGCAAAGTTGCATGTGATGACCTTCACCTCTGGACTTGGCTCCAGCGGCACTGGCATCTCAAGTTCCCTGAAGGCACCTTCCTGCCACCTTCTCCATACAATTCCCTCTATCTGCCCGGGCCTTTCTCAACCTCTCCATTGATCTTGGCAAAATAATTAATTCTCCTCTTTCAAGTCTCAGTTTATTTTACTTTATTTTGAGACAGGGTTTCACTCTGTTGCCCAGGCTGGAGTGCAGTGGCATGATCTTGGCTCACCGTAACCCCTGCTTCCCTGGTTCAAGCGATTCTCCTGCCTTAGCCTCCTGAGTAGCTGGGATTACAGGTATGTGCCACCAAGCCTGACTATTTTTTATTTTTTATTTTTCGTACTTTTAGTAGAGAGATGGAGTCTCACCATGTTGGCCAGGCTGGTCTCGAACTCCTGACATGAAGTGATCCACCTGCCTTAGCCTCCCAAAGTGCTAGGATTATAGGCGTGAATCACTGCACCCGGCCATTCTACAGCAATTTCTAATTTCGTACTCAACTATTTGTTTACAGCATAT
The DNA here is from genome assembly GCF_003255815.1 of Theropithecus gelada. Taxonomy (NCBI): domain Eukaryota; kingdom Metazoa; phylum Chordata; class Mammalia; order Primates; family Cercopithecidae; genus Theropithecus; species Theropithecus gelada. Next base: position 120,726,440 of record NC_037676.1, read on the forward strand.
AAATTACATGAAAACACAGGCCATGTCTATTTATGTCACTATTTGAATACTTAACATCTAGCAGTGTTCTTAGCACATAGTAGGAGCTAAAACAATATTTGCTGAATAGCAGGTTAGGTGGTTGGCTGGTAAACTGGTAGGAAGAAGGAAAAGAGGGAGGAAGGAAAGGAGAAAGGGAGGGAGGAGTTCAGGGGACAAAGGAAGACTAAGAAAGAACCAGTTAATTTTCTACAAGGAATAAGAAAGTAAGATCCTAACAGGCTTTGCAGAGGAGGCCATTTTGATCTATTTTTACCAATGATTTGAAGTCAAAGACTTAACCAGCCCTGTGCTAGATGATTTGGGGACACAGGAGGGATTTAAAAATGGTTGATCATAATCCCTTCCCTCAATGATATTATCAATGTGTGGGCACAACTGACTTACCTAAATGAAAAAAAAAATAGTAGAGGCACAAAAAAGAGTTCCATTAAAAATAATAAAACTCCAAAATACAGGGCTTGGACAATAAATCACTTAAGGGAGAGACAGGAAGCTTCCATAGAGGAAGTGAGACCTGCAGTTCGCCTTGGAAAACACTCACAGAAGCACTTACTCTGAGTCTGGCAAGGTTCCAAGACCTCTACCTATATTAACTCGTTTAATTTCCACAACAGCCCCATGAGGTAGATTACAACAATTACTTCCATTTTACAAATTAGGCAAGATTACACAGCTAATTAATGGAAGAGCAGGGATTCACATCCAGGCAGTACTACCCCTCAAAGTATGACACCCAATGACATCTGTTAAATGACCATCCATTATGTTCATTCCAAAAATAAAGGTCACGAGCATCTTTTTAATTCAATAGGTGCCGAATCCTATAATTTTAAAGACATGAAATGAGCGCTTAATGCAGCAGGTCAGACCCTTGATATAAGATGACACTTACCTTCCCCAAACAGGCATTATCAGTCATTTCAATCTTTTCTCTAGAGTTACAGAGACTTTTGGAAGAGAAAATCATTTTAACTTGTCCCAACTCACTTCATTTCATATGCTCCAACTTTTACCGAGTGGTTGCCAAATGGAAAGGAAGGAAAATGGGTACAGTTGACCCTCCGTATCAGTGGGTTCTACACCTGTGGGTTCAACCAACCTTGGATGGGAAATATTTTCTTTTTAAATTGTGTCTGTACTAAGTATGTACAGACTTTTCCCCCCTCATCATTATTCCCTAAACAATGCAGTATAGCAACTATTTATATACCATTTACCACTACAGTAATTATTGTAAGTAATCTAGGGATTAAAGTATACAGAAGATGTGCATAGGTTACATGCAAATACTATGCAATTTTATATGAGGAACTTGGGCATCCACAGATTTTGATATCTGTGGGAGGTCCTAGAATCAATCCGTCACAGGTATGGAAGGATGACTGTATGTATTTTATTGCTTGCTTTAAAGCTGTCCATGGATCAGTAATTCGGGGAACCCGAAGAGGTCACCTCACCCTATAATGAGGACATTCAGATGCTTTTGCAATGAAATTCCTCTAGAAAAGGCCCAAAAAGGATCTACCTGGAAGCCTCCTCTGTACTTAAGTGTTTTCATTAGCTTTTTGAGTATTATTCCCAAGGAAGCCACAAGGAAGAGAAAGTAAATACATTTTATATTCAGTAAAATTGGCAATTAGAGGACAGTGCTACAAAGTATTTTTAAAGTATCTGATCTTTGCCATCCATCTCAATATAAAAAAATTTCAGGTGCAAATATAATCATGCTAGCTTTATGCAGAATATGATGAGCCTCATGAATAAATTATTAGAGAGACATGGAAGAGGTATAAGGGCATTAAACAAAATTATTTAATAAAGTAATAACCATGTCAGAAAGCATATCTGCTATTTGTAACAATCAAGACAATAACCGGGAGTGTTCGAGGTTAAAACACAAACCATCAGCAGCATCCTAGTAATTTACCGCACTTGACATTTTAAGGAGACACTATTTTGCATTAACATGTACTTTTTATGGAGAAACATACCACTTCGATTTGTACACCAAAAAAGACTGACATTATAAGAACCTCATCTTAAATCACTTTCTACATTTATTGCCCTGCTTGTGTCATCTAATGTGGTCGTTTACAGTTTGCTTTAACAAATAAGAACTTCTGTCAATCATTCAAGTACTGAGACCAAGGTTGCCATCTAGTGAATTTAATTATGACATTTTATTTAGTAGTCAGTAGCCAACTTTGATTGTGTCAATAAGATGAAATTTAAGTATTACAATGCATATATAGATCACTACTATTAACAAATTTCCTAAATGCCTACTAATACCTTTATATAATCAAAAAATTATTACATGCCTGAAGAAAGTACACAATTAAAATAGACAACAGTACAGAAATTCACATTTGAGGATCTTTGGCATACTATTTGTGATTTAATTTTTTAGAATAACACCATATTGTAATTCTTACCCCCATTTCGTTGACAAGAAAACCAAGGTTCAGAGCGATTAACCTGCAGAAGGTCACCCAGATAGATTCAAAGTCAGATTAATTCAATCAGCAAATATATACCAAGTGCCAACCCTATGTCAAGTAACCCTATGTCAACCCTATGTCATGTTCTCAGTACTAGGCGCACAACAAGAAACTAAACTGAGAGAATGTCTAGCTGTATGGAGTTCATTCTAGTGGAGATAGACAATTAAAAATCATCCTGTGATATGTCATACAGTGATACATGCTACGAGGACAACAGAGTAAGGTAAGGGGAAGGGGTGGGAGACCTTATCTGATAAGGGAACATGTGAGCAGAGACACCAATGAAGTCAATTATGTGGATGAGGTGGTCATGTGCATATCTGAAGAATGAGCTTAGGTGTGCTAGCCAGGTGGAATTCGTAACTGATCTATGATATTCTATTACAAGTAAATTACAAATGTATTATTGATACAGCTTTGCAGTTCAAAATATCACTGTCCCCATGGTTTCAGTTGTGTAGGATGAGTAAGTCTTAGAGATCTATTGTACAGCACAGTGCCTAGCTAACAATACTGCACTGTACACTTAAAAATTTGTTAAGAGGGCATATTTTATGTTAAGTATTCTTATCACAAAATAATAAAAATGAGAGAGGGCTGAAGGAAACTGGGAGGTATGTTTATGGCACAGATTGTGGTGATGGTTTCATAGGTATATTCCGCATTTTCTTATCTCCAAACTCATCGAGTTGTACATATTAAACATGTATAGCTTTTTGTATGTCAATAATAGCTCAAAAAAGTGATTAAAAAATACCACTGTCCTCTTATCAAGTAGAACACCAAATCAGTTGAGATTCCCTCACAAAACCAACAGCTACGATTTCCTAAGGAGACTTACCTCTCTCTGTTGCCAGCACATTTCTGTCAATTCTTGGGTGCTTTGCTCTCACAGAAGCAGAAGATGGCCAGAAAACAACAGTCTGCCTTTGTCGCTAGAAAGGTGGTTACAAACTCTAAAATGTCACATGTTTCTCTTCTTTCTCTTTCTTTGATTTATTCATTTAACAAATATTTATGAAATATTTGTTCTGGGCATTGAGAATATGGAGGTCAAGGAACCCAATGATCCTTGAATGTATGCAGCTTTCATGGTAATGGATCTACCCAGTGATGCTTGTGGGTGGTCCTGACCACCCAGCTGGAAATCTGTTCCTGTTTGTCGACAATTGCACCATCATGATCTGCAGTCCCAAGCCCTTCCTCTTCTATGTGCTTTTTCATAGCATACATTTTATTATATATTGGTTAGCCTATGACACAGGATCAGCAATAGGGAGATCCATGACTCCCTATCTGATAGGACTGAAAATGCCTGGGCCAAAGATATCCACTAATATTCTGTAAGTAAACCAGACAGCCTGGTTTGCAAAGACCCCCACCTTCACACTCTACACCTAGGACTTTCTACTTTTTTATTTCACCAAGTCAGTACTCCTGGGAGAGGCAACGTATTAAAACAATTCATGCAAAATCTGCAATGACACATTAAATACACTTTTCTCCTGCAAATGACAGAGGTGGAAGAGACGGGGGAAGGAGGAAGAAACACTAAGTAGGCTGACTGGATGATAAGAGAAGGAAGAGAGGATAAAGAAACAAGAATACAATTTTACCCACCTTATTCCATAGCTTTCCTAAATTGAAAGTTCTTGATAGAGATTTTCTCTTTCCTCTTAATCCTTTTTCTTTCTATAAACTTCATTCTGGACTATGACATTTGTGCTATAGAAGTCTACTTGCAAAATGCATATATATACATATTATAAATTAAGTAATTTTGCCTTGAGTTAAGCAACATTTAAAGAATGTTATGGGCAGTTCTAGCAGCTGAAATCCATAAATAATTTTGAATTTTCTGATTTCGATAATATGAATTTTGACAAAGAAGAGGGAACTAAAAGTAGTGTTTGAGGATAAAATGGAAAAAAACAAAAACTAACCGAATCATTACAATTACTCAATATTGGTATGGTAAATCCAAACACAGCTGACTGGTTTTTATCCTCAATTTCCTCATGTGTGAAACAACACATATCACAGAGTCACTATGGGATGGAATCGAACAATGTTATATCAATCACGGTCCTGGCAGGAAGCAGATGGCACAATGAGGTACACGAGAATTTCATGAAGGCAGTTAACAGAACGGCCCCCAAAAATGTTCATATCCTTAACCCTCTAACCTGGGAATGTTACTTTGTATGGCAAAAGGCACTTTGCTGGCATGATTAAGATTAAGGACCTCAAGATGAAGAAGTTCTCCTGTTATCGGGGAGGCCCAAACTTAAGAGAGTAGGCCAGGCGCGGTGGCTCTCGCCTGTAATCCTAGCACTTTGGGAGGCCGAAGCAGGCGGATCATGAGGTCAGGAGATAAAGACCATCCTGGCTAACACGGTGAAACTCCGTCTCTACTTAAAAATACAAAAAAATTAGCCAGGCGTGGTGGCAGACGCCTGTAGTCTCAGCTACTTGGTTGGTTGAGGCAGGAGAATGGCATGAACCCAGGAGATCGAGCTTGCGGTGAGCCGAGATCGCGCCACTGCACTCCAGCCTGGGTGACAGAGCGAGAATCTGTCAAAAACGAAAAAAAAAAAAAAGAGAAAGAGTAGCAAAAGATGGGGTCAGAGAGCTGTGATGTGAAGGCTTAACCTGCTATTGCTGGCTTTGAAGACAGAAGAAGGACCAGGAGCCAAGGAATGCAGGCATTCTCTAGAAACTAGAGAAGGCAAGAGAACAGATTCCTTCCAGTGGCCCTGCTGACACTTTGATTTTAGCCCAAGGAGACCCATGTTGGACTTGCACACATAAAACTATAATATAACAAATTAGTGTTGCTTTAAGCAACAGAATTTGTGGTAATTTTCTGTACAAAGTAAAAAATTAATAAAGTAGGTAGTATTGACCAAGGTACAGTGAGGTTTAAGGAAAGCAACAAGGGGAGGTGAAGCACCTCTGTGCTAGCAATGGTGGGAGGCAGACAACCCATCTAGGCCCGAAGAGCAGGGCTCTGAGAGAGGCATGGCTGGAGCAGAGGTGCCCTCCAACAGGACCCATGGCCACAGGTAGCAGAACACAGCCACTGTCAAACCTCAGCCCAACAGAGGTAGAGTAAGGGAAATAAATATTCCAACCTCTTTCTCCTCCTGCCCATGCTGCTGTTTCCCAATAGGAAGTCAGAGGGCAGGGGAGTGTGGGTGACATGGTCTTACCAGGGTCCAAGTAGGGCAAAGATGGGTGCAGAGTGGCTTCAGGTGGGGCAAACAGAATCTCCAGCACAAGTATTTGTAAAGGACCTAGGGTAGGGCTGGGACATGTTAGCTTTCCCACCAAGGCAGCCCATTCCACCACCTTAGGGTATCAGTGGCTAAAGGTTTTTGTTGTTTTCCAGAAATTTTATACAATCGTGTTATATGTGGCACATAATATAAGACTTGAGCACTAAGCTCCTCTGGGAAATGTATTCAATTTAAAAGACTATAAGCTATGAAAGGAGTTCAGGGGAAGGCACACTAAGACCAGGACCAGGAGGGGCTGGAAGACAAGCCAGGCCACACCCAATGTACATCAGATACCTTAGTTATTTCAGAGTTCCCCTAGTCATATAAGGTTTAAACCAGTCCAGGCTTCTGCTACTTAGACTGCGAGTGGCCAATAACATAGTGGTTTAGCAAAAAGAAGAAATCCACATCTGGATGCCTCATGTTGCTTCTGAAAGGACTGAAAGGAAGGACTGCAGTTTTATTGAGCCTTTAACCTAATAACTATTATGCTTTGTGCTAACTGCTTTCACAAATATTCTTTTGTTTCAGTTTCCCAAATGACCTCTTGAGTTAGGGATTATTGGTCACTTCTTAGAGAAAAGGAAAGTGGAACTCAGGGATGAAAAGTAACTTGCTCAGAGATAATGCATGACAGAATTGGGATTTGACTTCTATCCTTTCTATTCTAGGTCTACTTTTCTCTCTATCACAATATGGTCCAGCATGGCTGGATAAATCATGGCTTCATAACTTGAAAGACAGACCAACAAAATTCACTATGATTTTCAATTCCTGCAATCTGATTAATTCCACCAGTGACATATACTTAATATAATCCATTGTTCACAACAGCAACTTATGCACTGTGCAGTTTGACACACAGCTGGTGAATTTAAATGGAAGTATGCTTACTTCCATAAGTATGTGAAAGCAGGTCTCTGGATTCTCAGATACCCAGTTAGTACAGTAAAGTAAAAAAAAAAAAATCAAGACTATCAAACGTGGGTTTATAATCATTACCAATAACGATGAGCCTTACCCCAAACACATTTTGTTCTTTGGGACACAGTTAATAAGACATGTATTGTGTATACCCCACCCATTCATTAATTTTACTATTTTTTTTTAAATGACAAGGTGCATCATCTGAAGTGCTCAAAGAAAAATATTTTACAGAGTATGTCTAATGGAAATACTGGACAACACTCCAAAGAGACTCAGAACCACCATATACAATTTATTTTAATTTATTGTTGCTTTTACTTTTTGGAGGGATGAAAACTGGAAGGTACACTAATCTTTAAACGTACAGTGCAATAATATTTTGCATATGTATACACCATGCAATCACAACCTCCATCAAGACCTTGGGAATTTCCATCATGCCAGGTTTCCTCTCATGTTTCTTGGCACCCAATCCCCTCTCACCAACCCCCATTTCCAGGGTAACTGCTATTCTGGTACCTCTCTTAGTTTTTGCCTTCTGTTGAATCTTACAAAAATGGGATGATACAGTATAAAGTCTTCTGTGTCTGGCTCCTTTTGTTCTGCACAACATCCGTATCATTACATGCACAAGTAATTCATTCTTACTGTGCAAAGACTACACCAAAGTTGGTTTTAGTTTTTTCCTCCCTTCTCCTATTGACGGACACCTGTGTTATTTCTAGTTTGTAGCTATTTTGAGTAAAGCTACTGGGACATTCTTGTACAAGTCTTTGAATACATTTTCATTTCTCTTGGGTAAATACCTAGGAGCAGAATGCTTAGTCATAAGATAAGTGTTTACCTGTATAAAAACAAAACCCAAAACCTTGTCAGACAGTTTTCTGGAGAGGTTGTACCAGTTTACACTTTAGCAAAAATGTGTGAAAGTTCCAGTTGGTTCTAGTCAAACCCTGGTATTGGCATTTGTTTCCATACAGACATTCTGGTGAGGAGGTTGTGGTATCTCTTTCTGTTTTTAATTTGCTTTTGTGTGATAAGTAACGATTATGTGCTTATTGGCCATTTCAATACCCCCCTTTTGTGAAGTGCCTGTTCAAATCTTTTGACCATTCTTAATTGGGGCATTTGTATTTTTTCTCACTGATTTATAGAACTTCTTTATATACTCTGGATATAAGTCTTTGCTGGATTTATATATTGCAAATATCTTCAGCTAGCCTGTGGCTTGCCTTTTTATTCTGTCATGTTTTCTGATGATCAGAAGTTTTTAATTTTAATACATCGACTTTATCATTTTTTCTTGTGGTTAGTCATTTCTGTGCCTGGTTTCAGGAATTTTTGCCTAATCTGAGGTCATGAAGTTATTCCCTTTGTAAGCAACTTTAAAAACATTCTAGTATAAGGAATCTGCAAAGGCCAAGAATTTCAGCCTCTAGCCTCCTCCTAAGTTTCCTCTAAACAAACTAAAATAGACAAGCTTCCTTCCCCCTTTAAAGATCTCTAGAGAAACCACCTTGATAAATTTCTTTCAGTAGCCTGTTCCGGTGCTTTAAAATCCTTCCTATCAGGATGTTTTTTATGTCGACTGGAAATTACAACCTGTTCATGTGATGGATTTATAATGCCTCCTATTTTCACATTAAAAACTAATTTAAAACATTTTTAGCTCGTAATGTCCTTCTGTTCTAAGCCCAGTTGTTACAATGGCTTCTGTTTTATTGTGTTTCTTACGTTGGCTTTTCCTTTTGTTTAACTGAAAGGGAGTAGCATGATTTAATTGTTCAAAACAACTACACAAATTATTCGTTATTACTAGGATATTGAGATCCTGGTGGACTCTGGGGTGGGGGGTAAAAAAAGGAAAGGAAGCAGCTCTGCTCTCCTGAAACATCCTAGAAAATTCAGATTAATATGAGGGAGGAATGTTTCTCTTTACATACCACTTCCCTGCACAGCCCATGCCTATAGAAAAAGGCAGATAGGAAAGGTCTTTATTGAGTAAAATTTGTTAAATTCTTACTATCACAGCATTAAAAAAATAAGAAGTCTGATATGTTGATGTAGCAAATCATTATCATATGTTAACATTTTTCAGCTGTTTAGATATGAGAGTCATGTAATTTTCCTATTTAAGATGCTAATCAATTTTTCTCAATACAAGTTAAAAGGGAGGGAACCTATTGATTGAGATGTAGTTCCCATGTTGTTGGCAATTAGTTTATAACAATGGGTCATGTCTATCATTTTCCTATACTTCAAACCAGCCACTAGCAGGAACTGAAAGGGAAAACTACCAGGTGTTATTCCTGTTGATAAAGAATTGCTTCATTTTTATCATCTTCATCCCTAATGACAAAGAAAAGAGAAAGCAAAATATCATGGAAATGTGAATAAAGTTTTTGTGTTCAGGGATAATAATAAAGCCAGGATAGTCATTTAAAAATGCAAATCTGACCATGTTAGTTAGTATTAGGTTCAGCTAAGAGTAACAACAACAACAAAAAATCCAAAGGTAATTTTCTCTTCTCTTCTCTTTCTCCCTCTCGGATCTCAGGAATACCATGTCAGTTCCTTTCCATGAAGTCCAAAGGATCTGACCTCAGGTATGACCAGCATCTTCAAGGCCCAAGGCCACATCTAAGTTTCTGGAAGCAGGAAGAAGCAGGAAATAAAGAAGAAAATGGGCATACGCCAGTTCTTTCCTAGAGAAGGCCTCCAGAAATTGCCAAAGAACACTTTCATCTGCATCCTCTTGGCCAGAGTTTATCTGCATGGTTACATAGAGCTGCAAGTTAGGCTGGGAAATGAAGCCTTTTGTTTGGGTTGCTATGTCCAGCTAAAAATTTTATTACAATTAAAGAAGGAAAAAAAAGAACCCTGATGGAATACTGGCAAGCTCTGCTACACCAGTTATATAATTCTACAAAGTAAAACCAAACACTGTCTTCCCATTGCCCGGGGAAAAATATAAAGTTCTTAATGGAATGAACATGACTATTCCCAGATTGGCACCTGTCCACCTGTCCAGTGCATCATCTCTGTCATTCTTCCCAGCCTTCCCTGTGCTCCAGTTACACTGGACTTCTTCAACTCCTTGAAGAAAGTGAATTCTTTCTCACTTTCCAAATCCTTAGGAAACTTTTTCCCTCTTTGCTCTTTCATCTAAGTCATTCTTCCTCATCTTGAAACAATCTGCTTAAATGCCACCTCTCTCAGGAGGTCTAACATCCCTTAGGTGTTTCCCCTTGCTTTATGCATCTGTGGCATCATAAGACCCATGCCACAAGGGATTTCTTATTTAATGACTTTCTTACCCATTCAACTAAAAATTTCATGGAAGCAGGCACTTCATCTATTTTATTCATCATTGCATTCTTGGTTATCTTACACAGTATTTTTATTTTTTGGTAAAATTTACCTAGAGTAAAATGCATAGATCCTAAGTGTTTTCTCCTATGCAACCAATATCCTAATCAAATATAAAACATCTCCATCCCCCTGAGGGGTTGCCTTATTTCTTCTAATCAAGCATTTTATTTTCTGTCATTATAGAGTGGCTTTGCTTATTTTTGTACATCATATAAATGGAATCATGCAGTAAATACATGCATGTGTCTGGCTTCCTTCACTCAACACAATGTGTATGAGAATCAATCATGTTGTTGTGTATATAACTAATCTTTTCTCTTTTAAGCTGTAGAGAAGCTCATTGTATAAATACACCACAATTTGTTGATCCTTTCTCTTATCGATAGATATGAGTTGTTTACGTTTTGGGAGCATTATGAAGAAAGTTGCTGTGAATATTCATGTACAAGTCTTTGTGTGGATGTTTTTATTTCTCTTGGAAATACTTAGTGGTAGAATCACTGAGTCACTTGGCAAGTATCTATTTAAGTTCTATTTACTGTGTGTTTAAGTTTGAGGAATTGCCAAGTTTTCCAAAGTGGTTGTATCATTTTACATTCTCACTCGCACTGTATGAAGTTCTGGTTGCTCCACATCACTGATATTAGTGTTTCCTTTTTTTTTTTTTTTTTTAAAGTTTTAAGTCATACTAGTTTGTATCAAGTAGTATTTCATTGTTATTCTGATTTGCATTTTCCTGGGGACTAATAACGTTGAGCACACTTTCATACACCTATTGGCCATTTCAATACCTTCTTTTTAGAAGTGTCGGTTTGAATCTTCGCCAGTTGAAAAAAAAGGGTTGTTTCTACTTTTAAAAAATTGATTTGTATGACTTCTTTATATATGCTGAATACAAGTTATTTGACAGATACATGCATTGCACATATTCTTCTCAGGCTGTACAAATAAAGTGTTTAACATAAGAATTTAATAAATATTTAAATTAAGTTAGAAGGGATAAAAGTTACTCGATATGGTAGTGACGGGGGGATTCACTCATTTGAATAAGCCATTTCTTGGCTCATGCTATCTCCATTTGCTGCCATGCTCTCTCTGCTGTTTTCACATCTATTCATAGATGACTAATAGTTTTTGTATATCTCTTCAGCTATGTCACTTGTATTATTACAGTGGGCCCAGTATATCCCCCCCCCAGTTATTTAAGAAGAAAAACAAACTTCTTTCTTACCCAACAAAAGTATGTAAAATGATACAGGACATAAAGAGGGAACTTGAAAAATGTTCTGAATTAACTGATTCTGGTGGGCTCTTCAGATCCTAGTATGTTCAAATTATGATATATAAACCATATATGAAAGCTAATATTCTACTGTTAGATTAGACAAGTTGATTTATTCACATAAAACAAGTACCTACAGAAATTACTTCCCTTAATGTATTAAGAGCCAGAAAACATGACATGTGTTAAGCATTATCATACCTTAAAATCTCCAATCAAAGATACTACACTAAAATGCAATTTACTGGAGAAGGCATCTCTGTCTGCTACATACCCAGTATATTAAACAATAGCCTACAACAGAGGAAAGAAAAATATGAAACAAAGAACATGAATAACCAGCTGGATGGCCTAAAACCAGTGATTTGTTAGAAGTCAATACAATTAATGTTGTACTTGTATGAATATTTATGCTGACACCAAAACAGTTCAGAAAACATTATTTTAAGCCAAAAATTAAGAACATTTTATTCCCAGCTGACCAAGTGAAAAACTTCAGGGTCACCCTTGAATTCTCCCTCTTCTTCATCCACTTATCCAGTTAATTGCCAAGTGCTGTATATGCTAAATTTCTCTCAAGTCAATTACCTCTACTGAATACTGCCTTACTCAGACCTCATCAGCTCTCATCAGCACAAAACTCTCAACATTCTTTCCTTTTTCTGGCCTACTTTTGCTTCTGCTCATTTTTCATGATTCTCTTAAATAAAGCCCAGGTCCTCATAAATGAAAGGAAGCTCATCGTCTGCCTCTACCCCTCCTTATAGCTGTGATAGGCAGAATAACAGTCTCTCAAAAATATCCATGTTCTATTCCTTAAAATCTATTAATGTGTTGCCTTCCAGAGCAAGAAGGACTTTGCAAATGTGATCAAGGTGGAAGCATGATTATCCTGGATTATCTGTGCATGTCCAATGTGACCGTAGCTGTGCCAGATCATTCTGGTTCATCTCTTACATAACAAAATTGTGAATTGCTTTCAGTTGCCACAGACCCATAAGTTGAAGGTCACATAACCTGAACATGCCCAGATGAACCAGGTGTGCAACCTTGGGTGGAATACTCAGACCAAGGAGGACGGACTGAAATAGGAGGTGGACATCACATGGCAGAATCCAGGATCTAATCAGACCGAACCCTGGCATCACCCGATGGCAGGAACCAGTCAGATCACGCCTCACTGCCCCATGCCTATAATAAAATCAACCCTAGCCCTCAGCTCAAGGAGACGGATTTGAGTATTTTCTCCTGTCTCCTTGCCAACTACTCACAATAAGCTTTTCTCTTCTCAAAAGCTGGTGCCATGGTATCGTATTGGCCTCTATGTGTATTGGGCAGTGAGCTCGCTGATTGCTTGGTAACACGAGCACAAGGGTCCTTATAAGAAGGAGACAGGAATGTCAGAGCAGGAGAGATCGGAAGATGCCATGTTGCTGGCTTTGAAGATGTGGAAGGGGCCACAAGCCAAATAATAGAAGTGTCTTTCAGCAGCTGGAAGAGACAAAGCAGTCAATTTTTCTCCAGAGCCTCTAGAAGGAGTGTAGCCTTCTCAACCCCTTGATTTTAGTCTATAAGACCCATTTTGGACTTCTGATGTCTGTAACTGTAAGATATAAATTTGTGTTGTTTTCAGCCACTATGTGTGTGGCAATTTGTTATAGCAGCAATAGGAAAATATATACAACAGCTTCACCTGTCTTCACTTTACAAACACCAGCAGTAGCTATGTGCTAAATGTGTCATGCATTTCATGAAATTACATTTAATGCTGTTACATGTTTGGAGCACGGAGTCCATAAGGGCATTCCCTAGTGTCTTCACTGAAATACTTACCAAAAATATTTGTCAAATTAATCAATCAAGGACATCGTGCCTCTGTACATAGTGCTCCCTCAGTCCCAAACACCTTTCTCTTATTCACCTGATTAATCACTACTTATTACTGATTAATCATTAAATGTCTTGACTCTTCCTACTTTCTCAAGGAGAATGACAAAACACTGCTGAAAGAAATCAGAGACGACCCAAACAAATGGAAAAACATTCCATGCTCATGGATAGAAATAATCTATATATTAAAATGGCCATACAGCCCAAGGCAATTTACAGATTCAATGATATTCCTATCAAACTACCAATGTCATTTCTCACAGAATTAGAAAAAAACTATTCTAAAATTCATATGGAACGAAATAATAACCTATAATAGCCTAAGTAGCTAAAGCAATCCTAAGCAAAAAGAACAAAGCTGAAGGCATCAGACTACCTGACTTCAAACTATACTACAAGGCTACAGAAACCAAAATAGCGTGGTACTGGCATAAAAACAGACACAGAGACCAACGGAACATGTTAGAGAACCCAGAAATAAAGGTGCTTACCTGTAACCATCTAATCTTTGACAAAGTCAACAATAAAAAGCAATGGAGAAAGGACTCCCTATTCAATAAATGGTGCTGGGGTAACTGGATAGCCATATGCCAAAGATTGAAACTGGAACCCTTTCTTTCATCACATACAGAAATCAACTCAAGATAGATTAAAGGCATAAATATAAAACCTAAAACTATAAAAACCCTAGAAGAAAACCTGGAAAACACCATTCTGGACATAGGCCTTGGCAAAGATTTCATGACAAAGTCTCCAAAAGCAATTGCAACAAAAACAAAAACAGACAAGTGGGACCTAACTGAAGACCTTCTGCACAGCAAAAGAAACAATCCACAGAGCAAACAGACAACCTACAGAATGGGAGAAAATACTGCAAACTATGCATCTGACAGACGTGTAATATCCAGAGTTTATAAGGAACTTAAACAAACTTAGAAGCCAAAAAACAAATTACCCCATTTAAAAAAATGGGCAGAGGACATGAACACACACTTCTCAAAAGAAGATATACATAGCCAACAAGCATATGAAAACATGTTCAACATCACTAATCATTAGAGAAATGTAAATCAAAACAATGAGATAACATCTCACACTAATCAGAATGGCAATTACTAAAAAGTCAAAAAATAACAGATGTTGGTGACATTGCGGAGAAAAGGGAACACTTACACACTGCTGGTGGAAATGTAAATTAGTTCCGCCACTGTAGAAAGCAATCTGGAGATTTCTGAAAGAACATATAAACAGAACTACCATAGGACCCAGCAATCCCATTGTTGGGTGTGTACGCTAAAGAATATAAATCATTCTACCAAAAAGACACATGCACCCATATGTGCCTCACAGCACTATTCACAACAGAAAAGACAAGGAATCAACCTAGATGCCCATCAGTGGAGGACTGGATAAAGAAAATGTGGTACATATACACCATAGAATACTATGCAGCCATAAAAAATGAAATAACGTTCTTTGCAGTAACATGAATGCAGTTTCAGGTCATTATCCTAGGCGAATTAATGCAGGAATAGAAAACCAAATGCCTCATGTTCTCACTTATAAGTGGGAGCTAAACGTTGACTACACATGGATACAAAGATTGGAACAACAGACACCAGGGTTGACTTGACAGGGGAGTGTGGGAGGATGGGGAGGTTACCTATAGGGTACTACGCTCACTACCTGGGTGACAAAGTCATTTGTACACCAAACCCCAGTGACACACAATTTACCAATGTAACATACCTGCACATGTACCCCTGGAATCTAAAATAACAGTTGTGGGGGGGGAAAAAAAAAAAGAACACCAGCATTTGAGAACATTTATTTACTTTTTAAAAAAAGATGCCATTTTGAGGATGAATACACTTAATCAGGGATTTAGAAGTTTTCAGACATGTAAAAATGGCTAAACTGAATGTAACAAATCTGGTAAGAAATGCTAATGAAATCTGAAATGTCAGAGGAGACATCAATTAAACTTAAAAACCAAAATGAAATTTTCAAAGGCAGAAACAGATGGAGAATATGAAAGAAAGGAAGAAAGTCAGGAAGTGGAAAGAATGAAACAACACAGGACTAATTAAACAGAAGAACAGGAAGCAGATAATTAACGAACTGAAACAAGGCAAGGCATGTGTTATATCAGGATATACTACGTAGACATAGACACCATTCTTAGGCCCTGCTGGCTTCTGATTCCAGCTGAGACAAATTTACCTTCATTTTTAAAGATGCTGTTTTGCAACCCATTTAATCCTTTCAATGACAGCCGAGTCACAGAAACAGTCTCTGTTTAAGGGTCCTGTGTACACAACAAGATGTTGTTCCCTTGAAGACAGGTCCATTATTATGGTATAAAAAATATAGAGAAGAATGAGATTGTGTTTGCAATGAAATATAAAATAAAAAACTTAATATACACGAATATATTTTATTTAAGATCTGCTTGTTGGCATGTTATGCCTGTAGCATTTATTACTTTGCAACACTGCTAGAGGCATGTGGATAGCTCCAGGCCTATCACCAAATCAGAATGGGAAATCACTGCTCTGAATTTCTAACAACGTCACGACTGCACCCCTTTCTCCTTCCTCTAAAATCTATGATGCTAGCTGTTTAATAATAATGCAGATATACTTTACCCAAACTAAATTCCTGGAAAAGATCAGTGTTCACATCTAGAATTTTCATGGCTTATGGTGTATAGCATAAAAAATATGAAAATTAATAGAAATGATTAGGAAACATGATATTGCCGAGACATGTCTTGATGGAAAGAACATACAGAGTTCACGTTAACATAAAAGTATATGTTTATTCATTCACTCAACAAATACAGACATGGCACCTATTAGCTGTGACATATATCACAGAAATGGTAGATAGGACTAGAGGATGGTCAAAATGCAGAACCTTTCCTCAGACAGTATAGTGTCTTGTGCTATGAAGTATTTTCCATATATGCTTTACCTCCCCACCAAGTTCACTTTACACCCCCTGCACTCTCCAGTGAATACATGCTGGCTTATCTAGATAGAAATTTGATAGAGGCTATTATCTGTCAGAATAGGCTAGGTTCTGCTGCAGTAAGGAACAACCCCCACATATGCATGACTTAACACAAGTTTACTTCCTGCTGACACTACATGTCCAGTGTAGAGGCTCACCTTATCATAGTTACTTGGGGACTTAGACTGCCAGAGGCTCATGCTAACATGGGCTTCCATAATGAACACAAATAGAGAAAGGGGGTATTTGGTCTCAAACTGGTAATTGACTGCTCCAGCCTGAGTGTGGCGCACATCTTATCTCATTTGCCATAACCACCCAACCAGACTGAACAGAAAGTTCAGTTTTCTACAAGCCCAGAAGGAGAGAAGGAGCAAATATTGTTACCTAGAGCTAATGATTACAACAGTGATTTACTGGAAAGAATAAGAGGAAGTGAAAAAATTGTGGCAAGGACAATTAACACGACCTATTTCCAGCTTCAAGACTTATTAGCCACATGCTCACAACGTCATGTAACCTCCTCAAGCCAAAGTTACATGGTAATAATATTTCTCCTGCCTATCTCAGAGAGTGGATCTGCAGCTTCAGTGAAGCAGATATTGTTTAATACTGGTTTACATTTCTGGAGCAAGTGTAGGCTTTCAGAATAGTTTCATGTATCTATGTGTTCAAGGAGAACACAGTCAGCCAGGGCTACAGAAAAAATTTGGGAAACTGGAGGCTGCTAAAAATAAGAAGCCAGTGTGGATAAAGCACACATAATTTATAAATCTTGGCCATGGACTCCTAGATTACCAAGTTGAAGGCCAAGAGCTTCAAGGATCTCTTTCCTTGAGTAATGAAAAAAATTAAAGCTCACTTCCTCAACTTCTTAGTCAGGGGTAGCCAACATCTACAGAAGACTGTCCTTAATATGGCTTCATGGTCCTCTACGCCAGGACAACAAAGTGCCCTTTTATGGTCCCCCCACATGCAATAATATGTTGATCTGTTCCCCAGGATACATGCCTCTGAGTTTTGCACTTGTTTTTTTTTTTTCTTTTGAGACAGAGTTTCACTCTTGTCGCCCAGGCTGGAGAGCAATGGCGTGATCTCGGCTCACTGCAACCTCTGCCTCCAGGTTCAAGCAATTCTCCTGCCTCAGCCTCCCGAGTAGCTGGGATTACAGGCATGCCCCACCACGCCCAGCTAATTTTGTATTTTTAGTAGAGATGAGGTTTCTCCATGTTGGTCAGGCTGGTCTCAAACTCCCGACCTAAGGTGATCCACCCGCCTTGACATCTCAAAGTGCTGGGATTACAGGCATAAGCCACTGCGCCCGGCCTGCACTTGTTCTTGAATCTCCTCTTCCATCTTTTCCTTCCACATCAATTGTTCTCAAATGTGATTAGAACCATACCTAGGACATAGAGACATGGGTTCCTTTCTGTGAAGCCATTCGTGATTCTTTTAATCAAAATCAATTGCTCCTGCCAGGCGCGGCAGCTCACGCCTGTAATCCTAGCACTTTGGGAGGCTGAGGCAAGCAGATTACCTGAGGTCAGGAGTTCAAGGCCAGACCGACTAACATATCAAAACCCCGTCTCTACCAAAAATACAAAAATTAGCTGCGCATGGTGGCAGATGCCTGTACTCCCAGCTACTCAGGAAGCTGAGGTAGAAGAATCGCTTGAACCCAGGAGGTGGAGGTTGCAGTAAGCCGAGATTGCACCACTGCACTCCAGCCTGGACGATAGAAGGAGCCTCTGTCTCAAATAAATAAATAAATAAATAAATAAATAAATAAATAATCAATTGTTCCTTCATCTATGATCAGAATACAGTTATTTTACCTTGTATTTATATGTATTTAGTTCTTGCTTGGATTACAGTTGTTGACATTCTGGTCTCCTCTAGTACATTAGAGAGTGTAAGAGGACAGAGGGTCTGGGTACTCACCTCATTGTCCAGCAATGCCTGGCATGGTGGTCTGTGTGGAAGATGTAGATGTGGAATGGAGGGATGCCTCTCTAGTCACTTTTTTCTGTCATTTCCATTTTCTCTTGTCTTCATACGGCCCCTGACTAGCACTGGGTATTTGCAAGCCAATCTAGCATGAGCTGTTTTACTTAGTGTGAACCTTCCCTTTACCTATTCTCTCTTCACCAAAACTTTAAAAACTGTCAGTTTTATATCCCAATATCTTGCTTTATTCTCTCAATTCTTACTTTCCACAAAACTAGATGTTCATAACAATTGCCTGGGAAGCCTTCTAAAATATATACAAACTCGGATAGATTTTATTTGTTCTCACCACAGGAAATAAGTCTGTGATGTAATACATATGTTAATTAGCTTGATTTAGCCATTCCATAATGTGTATATATTTCAAAACATTATACTGTATTCCATAAAGATATGCAAATGTTGTCAACTAAAAAATAAATTAATTAGAAATTTTTAAAAAATGTCTCATCTCCAAGAGACCTATTACATCATTATTTTGTGGATGTGGCCTGGGAATCTCTCCAGCTCGGACATCAGCCCTCTGAGTGGCATTTGGAAAGCACCTTCACCATATGTGACCACATATGATGATGGGTGACTCCCGTAGACTACAAGTATATTAGCAGAGACTTCTATTGTTTACTGCAGTGCAGTGCTTCTCAAACCTTAATATGCATACAGATTACCTGAGATCCTGTTAAAATGCAGATTCTGATTCAGTAGTGCTAGGGTGGGAGCCAAGCTTGTATATTTCTAACAAGCTTCCAAGCTGCTGGTGTACAGACCTCACTTTCTGTACTAAGATTACATTTTTAACTGTTTGTTAGTGTACTTATTAGGAGGCTATTTTAAAACTATATCTTCCAGGGACTATATTATAACAGAGAGAAGCAATCTTTTAGGTTCAACATATAAATAGAAATTTGAACCTGTAACATCTTTTTATTATTAAAACCAATCAATCCATAAGAACAGTGAGACTGTTTTGATGAATACAAAATTTGAAATCACAGGTTATGTTAGACAAATGCATATTATCAGCATTAGTAGTTTATTTCTGCATGTTGTTTCCCTGATGAATGTCCTAATTCACAGAGACAAAAAAAAAAAAAAAATCATTTACAACTATTTGCCAGCCGGTCTTACAATCCTAGGTTAGGTGTTAATGAAACAGAAATGACAGGAAAATCTTTTTTCTAATAACTGTGTAAAAGTCAGGGCAAGTTAAAGCACTAATGGTCTCCAGTGGATTCAACCCTGGAATGTACTGAAGAGCACATTTTCATTACATTTTTCAATGAATAAAAATGTAAAATTAAATTCAAAGCAAACATCTGTTGAACTCCTCAGCCACCGCTATAATTTTGAAGAAAACATCTTAAAACCATGCCTTGATCCTAATAAGTAGATTTTGTAGGCTTTTGCAGCACTGAGCTATAGCCTATGCAGAGGATGATTTTGAAAATAGGAGGAATGGCTAAGTGTAGCAAGGCTCTCTCAAATGATAAAATGAGAAGAGTACCTTTGCCCAATTCTCTATGGCAGCCAAGTACCTAGGCTTGGCTTCCAGGAAATTTCAGGATAAGGATCTCTCCTCCTCTTATGGAAGTTCACGCCAAAATAATACATTTGCCAGAAAAAGCCACTAATGTGACAAGCACTATAAATAACCATGCAGGCAAAGAATGCCCGTGTATGTGAGGCAGAGATATTTAAAACATCAAGGTAACCATTTTTTATGTTCGATGGTTGATTCTGCCTCAATATTAAAGAGCTTGGTGGCTTTTAACGATGACAAAATTATGCAAACATTAAAAAACAATTTTATATAATTATTTGGAGTTTACAAACAGCAATTTAAAATAAATCCATTAATGCCGTCTGTAGGGATTTCTTGCAAGCAAAAGGAAATGTATCATGCACTGCAGTTTGGTTTAATACTAGAAAATGAGCTCTCCTACCGGTAGTGCATTATGAAGAGAAATTAAGAAACTTAAGTGATTATTTCTGGGGCTGGGAATGGGTCTTTAATGGGGCAGGTTTTTTAATGGAAAGGCATTAGAGTCATCCATTCACTTAACAAACATTCACAGAGTTGAACAGTGCTCAGGGATCCCTTTTCATGGGCAAGAGCACTTCTAAGGTTCATCCCGCTAAGTCCTTCTGACCCTCTAGAAAACTTCAAGTGAGTCTGAAATGCGTCCCGAAAGCATAAAGAATCCACAGATAGGTGGCCACTTGCTTCAGGATTACGTTGCCTTTCATCCTTTCTACGGAAATTGAGAAAGTGTTTTGAGGCTAAACCTTGGTCAGAAACCAAACACCACCTGGAGTCAGGAGAAGGAATTACAACTCCGCTGCCATCTCCCTCCTTGGGCTCTTCCTCTCTCTCTCATTCTCTCTGTCAATCCTCTGTTAGAACCACCGCCCCTTTCTCTGTGCAGTCGAAATCCAGTTAACTACTCAAAGGAGAACTAAAAGAAAAATTAATCCCATCACAAAACGGTTGCCAGAGGTGATTTTGCAGAGTCTGAGGGGCACAAGAACACTCATTTTACAAATCAGTCATATTGAGTAGGGGTCATACCTCAAACCTGCTTATTTAAACTCTTTTTGGGGTATCTCATAGGCTAAATTTTGTAACAGTCTTGTAGATTAACCACCCCCTAGTAATAATCTGTGTCACACGACTTCCTTGCCCTACTCCTATTTCCTGCTTCCTTTAAATCAGGCATCCCCTATTCCCTTACTCTTCCCTCTTTTCCTGCCAGCATATTATGAAATTCATACTCACTGTCACCTATATCCTGAAACCACAGTTGAGTGGGAAGAAAAGGCCAACTGCAAACAACTTTTGCACTATTTTCTTCAGCCCACAGCAACACATCCAACTCTTCTCTGTGACTTCCTCTCCTAGGTCAGGCATCATAAAGAAGTTCAGAGAAAAACAACACAGTAATAATGGACAGGCTCCCTTTAATAAATACATAAAGTACAAGGTCCATCTAATCCTCAAAACAACCCAATACGGTCCTGCCACAAGCCAAGGGGACCCAGCTGTCAATCATTCTCTCACAGATGGTGACACAGTCTGGGGGATGTGTCTTCGACTTGCTATTTCTAAAAGGTTTCGGGTGACCTGGCAAAACTCAATGCTTAGCCAAGGATGTACTGGGTTGAATAGTGACCCCCAAAAGCTATGCCCATGTCTTAATCCCTGTAACCTGCAAGTGTGCCTTTACTTAGAAAAAGTGTCTTTGCTGATACAATGAAGTCAAAGACCTTAAGATGATGAGACCATCCTGGATTGTCCTGATGAGCCCTAAATCCAATGACAAGTGTCTCTGTGGCAGAAAGACACAGAGAGGTTTGAGACAGACTGAGGAAGAAAAAACACAAACATATAGAAGAGAAGACAAAGTGAAGACAGAACAGAGAGACACATGGCCACAAGCCAAGGAAGGCCAACAGGTCTGGAACTAGACTCTTCTAGTTGAGGTGTTTTGAGGCAAGGGACAGATTCTCCCCCAGAGCCTCCAGAGACAGTGTAGCCCTACAAGGTCCAGCCATAAGCACAGGGGGCCTGGCTGTTAATCATTCTCTCACAACTGGTGTGACTGTCTGGGGGATGTGGCTTTGACTTGCTATTTCTAAAAGTTTTAGGATGATCTGGCCAGACATTGACTTTGGACTGTGAGGTAATACATTTCTGGCCTCCTGAACTGTGAGGTAATACATTTCTGTTGCTTTAGGCTACCCAATTTGTGATAACTGGATAAGGCAGGCATAGAAAACTTATACAAAGGCATACATGTGCTTCCTCTTTCTGTTTCTGGTTCCAACTTCTGCTGTATCTGGCACTAGTTGGAATAAGATGGCATCATGATGGAATCTGAGATTGGGTTTGGGGAAGCAAGAGCACAGGCTCAGTAAGTGTCAGGGGTGACTTTGTTCTGCTGTTATTCAGACTTAACTCACATTGGCAATTGGTGCTGTTGGCTTCTTTAGTATCTATTCTCTCCTTTCTTATGGGCAGAGTTCTTTTTGTTTGTTTGTTTTTCCGGGCAGTATCATGGAAACTACACATCACAGGGTCCTTTGCAACTAGCCATGTGATTGAGTTCTGGTCTGAGAGACTGAAGTGAAGTTGTTAGGTTGGTTTCCATGAAAACCCTTTGGAAAGCGGGCAGACTCTTCTGACACTCACCTTTGGCCTTTGGGTCTCACCCCTCTCTTCTGACTTGACATGCAAATATGATGAGTTGAACTGAAACCATGGGAATGTAAAAGCCACATGCTAAGGAAGGCAGAGGAGAAAGACAGAAGGATCCTGTGGCACTGAAGATACTGTGCATTTGTGAGTCAGTCCTGCACTACATACTCTGGGCTTCATATCCCATGAGACATTTAAGCCACTGTTTAATTGGGTTTTCTGTAACTATACCCGATGTAATTCTAGTATGTCCACCAGCTTTGAAAAACAGAATGCTTTTTGTGAATTCACTCAATTACTAGAACTCTCCACATCAGGATTTGTGGGGAAGTCACAACCAAAAGGGATGTATTACTATGCCTCCCATGTTCTAGTTGCTGAGATATCTTCCTCAGGCCCCAGAACAGAATTTGGGTATTCCTTGGTGCCCTGGGCATCATCCATTATCATCCCAGTCTGATTATCATCCCTAAAACGAACCTTTTAGTAAAGGTTAGCTCCCTTGCTTATTGCTCTAGTCTCTAACAGAACTTAGTACCCATACCTGCGGTCACACTCATTGTCTCGGTTAATTGTTAAAAGAACACTGGTCCCTATACACTAGCAGTATGGATCAGGAGGCACTGACATGACAGAGACCAGGTTCCAGCTTTGAAGGTCGGCAGCCTGTTTTTCCTAAACTCCTAACTCCTTATCTACTTTTGGTTATATCTACATGCTAACCAATGGTTTTGCATTGTTATCTTTAGTTTTTGATATCTTATTTATGAAGCCTAATAACTTAATCATTTTCCTATGCTTAAGTACTTAAGAGCTTAGGACTCCTACTTAGCTCTGGTCCTCAGTGAGTAAAACATCTCCTGAATTCTAATTCGGGTAAAACTACGAGCCATTTTGAAGGGGCCCATTCCCTTCTGACAGTCTCTGTCTTGCAAGTATTGGTGCTAATTCCCAATTTTCCATGGGGAAAAGGGAAACTGGGATAGATTAATCTTCCTACTATGTCAACAATGTTTACGAGAACTAGAAAAAGTTACACAACCTTTTAGCCTGAGTTTATCAAATCATAAATGGATAAAAAAAAGTACCTGGTAAATGACTTGAGGCATGAAGAGTCATGTGTATTTGATACCATCACCAACGTTGGCTGACAGGCACCACAGTCACATTCCAATGTTAGTTTCCTAGGCTGACATCGTTTACAAAATAATCAGCCACAGCTAATTTAGAACATGTTAGCCTTTAACTCAGCCTTAAACATAATGGCTTCTCATACTAGATGACTACATTGGTGTGGTGGAAAGTGTGACTGGCTGGGTGATGTAGAAGTCCACAGCTGATCAGGAACCTTCAACCACTGGATCACTGGCATATACTGTCTGCCATCATGAAGCTGTCTGGGAGCAGTACTGTCACTCATGGGAGGGTATGGTGGTCATAAATAAAGAGGTGATGCACCCCTCCAAATTATTAGAGTGAAAATCTATTTTCCATGGCTTAGAGATCAAACTTTGGAACATAAGACATTCTGTGTCTTATATAATCAGTCTAGCTATAACCAACTTCATTTTTCCCGGTCTTGACTTATGTCACTGCATTTCATGAATTCTACAATGCAGTCACACACCGAGCACCTCACCTATACCTTGTACCTTCTCACCTTTCCAGTTCTGCTTGTACAATTTCCTCCACCTAGAAAGTCTCCCCGACTTGTTTAAATATTACTCATTTTATTAAAAGCTCAGGTGAAATGACACATTCTCCTCTAAGTATTTTGGGTTACAGTGATCTTTTCCTCCTCTGAACTTTACCATGCATTAAATTATAACCACCTGAATACATGTCCCATATTAATTACTAGATTCGAAACTCCTTGTAAATTTAACATGACAATATCTACCACAAAGCCCATATTGAGGGTTTATTATGTACCAAGCCTGATACCAAGCATGGTAAGACCTCATCTCACTCCCTATTATTCCTATTTTGTACATGGAAAAAACCCCTGAGGCTCAGAAAGGCTCGGCAATTTGTCCAAGGTCTCAGACTTAATTGGGATTCGAATTCTGAACTACAATATCAATAATAATTAGTGAATTGTACATTAGCTGTTGTACAGAGACCTAGACCCCAAAACAAGTAAAAAACAACCTAAACTTATGAGAGTAGTACAACTGATCCTTGAGCCAAACTGCTCCATTTATATGCAGATTTGTTTTCAACCCAACGCAGGTGAAAAACACAGTATTTGAGGGATGTGAAACTCGTGGCTAAGAAGAGCTGATGCTGACTTTTTGTATACATGGGTTCTACACAGACGACTGCAAGACTTGAGTATGTGTGGGTTTTAGTACACGTGGGGCTCCTGGAACCAATCCCCAGTACACTGATGGGGGAATGGTACTCTTTAAGGCCAGATATTATTTGTTTCAAAGGGAAGGCGATGACTGGTTGAACAAACTCCGAGATAGTACAATCTCCTTTTTTTTCAGACAGGGTCTCACTCTGTCAACCATGCTGGGGTGCAGTGGTGCAATCATAGCTCACTGCCGCCTTGAACTCCTGGGCTCAAGGGATCTTCCTGCCTCGGCCTCCTGAGTAGCTGCGACTACAGGTGTGAGCCACTGTGCCCGGCTCCCTTTTCTTAAAAATTAAGGAATCAAAAGACTAAAGCAGCCTTTTCTCGTAAGTTTCTTTTTTGTTTTGTTTTGTTTCTTTTTTGGTCGTCTAGGAAGTGACCATTTTCACAACTAATAATAAGCCTTAACTTGTTAATGTCATTTCAAATTACCCATGATTTCTGCATGTCTGAGAAGATAAAGACACCTTCGTGTCATTTTACAGTCTCACCTCCATATCACTTGCATAATTGCTGCTTATTTGTATTAATCTTTCTTAGTTTGAGCAGCACAGGGGGTGCTTATTTCCATTATTATCAAATATGGGGCAGTTTTGGGCACACGGCAAGAGCTGAATTAATATGTACTGTCTTTTATTTTCAACCGAATTCCCATGAGCAGTCAAAAAGGTAGGCAGAGTATGACGGAGGTGGAGATATGAAAAGGATGAATGGATGTGTTTTCTCAAAACTCATTTTATCCTTTAACTTTGAACATAATTCCAGGCCTAGGCAACGTTAAAAATGGAACTTTAATGTTACAACATGATTGAGAGTCTGGTATCATACCGAAGTGATGGGTCAAATTTTTCACAAAATCTGCTCTATAATAACATTTCATATTCTTAATAACACTCTAGTCTAAATATTGACAGTCAGTTGCCACTTGGGAGGCAAGAGGATGATAAAAAAAATATACCAAGAATATTAGCCTTCTTACCTTAAGGTTCAATAATTGCCTGGTAAAAGAAATGTATCACTTTCTTGGGTGATCCTGAGCTGATCATTCTGAAGAGGCAAAAAGATCATGTGTCTAGTCAAATGTGTGTCTCTGTGTGTGTTTATATCCCATAAGTGCCAAATAATTACATTAAAGCCTTGAAAGTTCTTATGTGAATGGATGTGGCCAACTCTCCAAAATTTAATATTATTTAACTTTCAAGGTATGACTCACAGCCAAAAGAGTTGCCACATCTAAGTTGATTAAACCCACAGGCCAGACCAGGTACAGGTGGGCCAGGAAGTTGGGGTGGGCCTGCCTGGCTGGCAGCAGAAATGCAACAAAATAGCTTGAGGGTGTCATAAACCACTTCCCCGAGAAACAGAAATTATGTGTCTTCGTGAAACAGGCTTGACTCTGTGGGCAGGAAGGAATATATCCATACATGTTCTGTTTCTGAAATGGTTCTACTTCTGAAGTGTAGATGTATATGATTTGCTAAAATCCTGGACACTACTTCCCTAAAACTCTAAATGGAGCATCACACACATAATACCCCTTGTTTCGTTCCTTTTGTATGGTGGAGTCTAGGTTATGATTAGTTTATTTTCCAATGAAAATTTTACATCATTACGAGCTTTAAGTTGTCTCAACATTTACACACAATTTAGGTGTTTAATTTATTTGATTTGTGTCCTTCACATGTGTCCTAAATATCCAACACTGACTATTGTCTTAGATTATAAATGTTGATGGAAGGGTGATGTCTGTGTAATAAAGCATGATTGTACTCTAAAGCATAACATTGTAATAGTTAATGTAAAACAGATTTTAGTAATAGTAAAGAATATTGCTATTGATATTTAAAGATAATATTGATGATGAGAGTTATCCGTGCATACTTTTGATATTTAAAGATGATAATATTGAGGGTCAGAGTTATCTGTGCATACTAGAGTAGTTCACACTCACATGCATACTCTTTCCTTTTTGCACTCCCCTCATTTTAATGGAAAAGCCGCTTTTCCAATGTATGCTGAGCTAATACTTAAGAATCATCAGTAATCTTTTAAAACAGTTGCTCTCAAATTTCATTTTACAAAAAAATCTCTGAGAAGCTTGCTGATCAACACCCCCACCACACACACACACACACACACAAAAATACACAATCTGCCAAAGTAGGCTCAGCATAGGGTCCAGGAACCTTCAATGACAAGCATCTCAAGTGATTCTGATACAGATCACACTCTGAGAAACAAGAAGGTATTTCATTTAATTGTTCAGGACCACAATAATTTTTAAAAACAGGAAAGGGAACTACACATGTTTTATAGAGGTTTCTTTTATAATGTCCCATTACTGTCCATGAAGTAGGTTTATCATTTCATTTACACAACTCAATCTTGAACTATGAGAACAGGGTTTGGCAACACAATTCCAGGAGGAGCCGCTCATATCATAAATCAAGTGAAAGCAACACCCTCCCCCAGGGTTATGCAGTGTAAACTTGGCATGGTCATAGTCAGTGAGCAAAGGGGGCATCATCTGTTGGAGAGTGGCACCTACTGGTCATGTTTAGGTATCACAGTCTAGCTCTACTAGGAACCCAATGTCCAGCACCTCTCTACCCCACAAAATGCTGGGGCAAAGAGTACTATTTATTAAACAATTATTCACAGAGTTCCTATCAAGAGCTTGGCTCAACAGTTAAAAGTGCTAATGACTCACAATATTAAGTAGAGAGAATGCATTTCCTCCAAGCAAAGAAATTGTGAATGTGGTGACTTTACCACTAAGTTTAACACTATTACAGCTTGAAGTTTCTCAGGAAATTCAAGTTAAAAGGTATAACAACACTGTTGTCATTTAAAAAGTAAACTGACTGTGACAGTCTGGGATATTATATTTTTCTTCACAAAGAACCTCCTGGAATTCAAATATTACTTTGCTTATCATTGACAACTCATCTAGAACGGTAGAAGAAAATTGAACTGTTAACAAAAGCGATGTCAGTGCAATATATTCACCAAATTAGAAAAGAATAAATAAATAAATACAAACTCAAAGCTGCAGAGATTAATTTAATTTGGTTACTTCCCTGGAAAGCACTCAGAATGATGGGAATGGGAAGAGGAAGAAAGATCGATTCTTATTTAGAGGAACTGACAGCAATTGAAATTGAAATGTTCATATGAAAGAGAAAACCATTAAAAACTGTAGGTGATTTGACAATTCCACTTTTTTCACAGTTTATGGTATTATTTTAGGCAACATATTATGCCATGTCTAGCAGGTCAACTGACAAATTTAGAAGCCTCTTATTATTATTTTTTTTCCTAATATACGTGAATAGATGTTTTGTGGATTGGAAAATCTGGGTAGATTTGATAATGCAAACCTCAGAACTAACTTTTCTGAACCTCTGCTGTCAATTATAATGGCGGGACCCTAGCAACTCTATGGTTCTGGTTGAAGAGGAGTTTTCTTACATTCAAGCTTCTATAGCAAGCTTTAAAGTAAAGGGGGAAAAAGACCATTTAAAATATTTCTCAACACTATGCAACACAAAATCCACAATGGAATAAAGGTTTGCATGGGGCTTCACAATGGCATATAGATCATTTAGTGGAAAATTCAACAGACACAATGTGATTGTAGTCAAATCATTTCCCATTGTGATGACATTAAAGGTGCCCGTTTATTTTGTAAAAGCACACAAGAGGGACATATACAAATCTGCACTGAACAAAGAACCAGCCTTTTGCAAACACTTGTTGCTACTTTTAGGATGGACAGAAAAATCAAACTTGCCCTTTCTGATTGTCAATGAAATCTGCACCTCCAACCCTAAATAAGTAAATCAATCAATCAATCAGTAGTTAGACTTTTCTAAGAAAGGAAATTGGAGCACTATAAAGGACATTTTTTTTCACCTTTCAACTCTGCATCCACTCCTCCTCATCTGGAAATAGAATCTACATTGTTTTTGGTGCACCTATCTAATACTCCCAGGCATGTATATTAATTGGGCAAGTGAATACAATCAGAATGTTTCCTTAACTTTGAAGACTTTGGCAGAACTTCCAGGAAAGAGACATTTTTCTATTGAATTTGTGGCTGGGGACTACCATATGCAGAGATTGCAGCAGAGAGTAAAGCAAAGAAAGACAAAATAGACCTAGGAAATGGGATTCATGACATGGAGTGAGTCCTGAACTCAGCCATGCCTGAGCTCTGTTGGCTTTTTCAGTTTTGTGAGCCAATAAATATCTATCTATTTTATGATTGCATAAAGTAGACTGAGTTACTTTTATGACACTTACAGTTGAACAAATTCTGGATAATTTGAACATATATCAGCTTGCATTAAAATACGGTCATGCCAGATACTTAATAAATGATATTTTTATGAAACCACAACAAAGAAAAATAAAATCAGATGGTTGTTAGAAATACTGAGTTTTCCATTTCAGTCCTTAAATCCTTAGCATGGCATTCTGAGTTGTCCATTACTTAGTCCCACTCATTTTTGCAATAATATTACTAAAACACTGTCCCCTTGTTTCTAAGATCAATTCATATTAATCTACTAGCCACACTCAAACATACCTTGCCCTTTTGTGCCTCTTGGACATTGCTCATGTCATTCTTTTGGCTTGAAATGTTACCTCTAACCCTTTTCTCCATTGTTCAGGCTATAGACTATCCTTCAAAGCAAAGTTTAAGTATCATTTTATCTGTGAAGCTTTTCCCAGTCTTCTAGTCAGTTTTAATGATTCCTCTTCTGCAAAGCTCTTGCTTATATCACGTAACACATGTGAAAGATGTTTTGTGCAGTCTTGGGAGTCATACAAAGGTCAATTACTTTTGGTATTACTGAATTCTTATATTGGCTTTTTTTTTTTCTTACAGTTATGTCATATATGTGGATCTTTTTCACTAAACTGGGAAAGCTTTGAGGGCAGGGATCATCTTTATTTTCTCACAGCCCAGTAAATTGTCCTGGCAAAATAAATACTAAATAGTTGATGCATTTCAGACATGCGCTAGTCATTTGATTTTTCTCTTGCAAAACCAGAACCCATACAAATTAAATCACCAGCCCATTCCAAATGCAACTAGCCTAAGAAGAGAGATTTGAGAAATTTTAGAAATAAAATATTTTAAAAACCCAACAAAGACAAATAGAGTTGAAAACATTTTAAAGGAAATGGTGTTTGAATACATTGATCAAGACATATTAAAAGTTAGAGGATGCAGGAAAAGCTGTGGGGATTGCAAAGGCCAACAGAGTACATCTTAAGCTGTAAACTTATAACTACCCTGTTAAAGAGGATGCTTCCCCAAACAGCCACCTACCCTCCCAAAGAAAAACCAACAAGCCATTAAATACATACATCTTCCTATACACATGTTAAAGACCAAATCAAACACAGAGCAGTCTTTAAAGCTGACTCTTTCTGCTTTAAAAAGGAAATAATTTGGTTGTTTCAGAGAGAAAATAAGAAAATGCCCCTAAGGCAAGTATTTCAATCAAGTACAGACAATTGGGGTTGGGAGAATGTGGGGAGGGGTGGATGTAGTGGTGACAGAGACCTTTGGCAGAGGTCACAAACTCTATTGTCTTCTGGGGACTAGACAGATAATGCAAATGAGCAGAGAGGCCAAAAGGAGGGAAAACAAAGCTCCACTATCAACAGCAAATGGCACTTGCCCTCAGTTTTGGGGGAAAATGGGCAGTAGTGGGAATCATTGCTAACCAAAAAGGAATAGTGTTCTACAGGGAGCCATCACTATTCCATCCCAGCCTATTATTTCTTTGTGGGAATTCAGGTCAAATGATTCCAGAAAACCTGATTTTCTAACAAACAGCTAAAATGCATATTTTAAGAGGATTTTTTAATTATTAAATACTGGTAAATAATTTGCATAAAACTTTTAAAACACTGGGGAGGTCAGGCAAACACACTTATTGCCAAATTTCAAATTTGCAGCCTCTGCTGTGTAAAGTACATGAGATCAGCAACCCTCCCCACTCACATGGCATTTAAAATGGTTTTTTAATTTTCCATACAACTCTCTAATGGGTTAACCATGACGTTCCCTGAGATGGGCTGAGGGACCACGATAGAAATTTTAAACATTTATATAGTGCCATATGTTTACAAAATGCTTCCTCTCAATTCCTCCTTAAAGCAGTTTTGGAAGAAAGCTGTTATTATTCCCATTTTCAGATCAGCTTTACAGCAGGCTCTGGAGAAGGCAAAAAGGGGTCCCACAGGCCTTTCATATTCCCACTTCCATTCATTCACAGCAAATATTTATCGAGCACTATCTATAAGTCAGACATTCTCATTCCATTATTCTCTTCACTGCTACAGGATGGGGAAGGCTAACAAATTCTCAAAGATTATTCATTCTCTTTTTATCTATAACGTATTTAAAGTGGTTCACCAATTATTTAGGTTATATACCATCTGTGAATCCTTATGCTCTTCGCACATGAAATGCTAATTTAGTCCACATAAAATAATTAAATGGAGACAATTATAGGTAATATTAGATGCCTACCTTGAACTAAATTGTAGCATGGACAAGTGGTGGTTAATAACAAAGATTAAAACCAGCTTGTGAGAGAAAAATCTTAACATTGGGAAAACAGCGTTAGTAAATTAGTCTTTTTGTGCACTGAGGAAAGGACATCTGTATTTCGGGTTAGTTGCTGATATGCTTTGGATTTGTGTCCCTGCCCAAATCTCATGTCAAATTGTAATTCCCAGGGTTGGAGGAAAGTCCTGGTGGGAGGTGATTGGATCATGCGAACGAACTTCCCTCTTGCTGTTCTCCTGACAGTGAATTCTCATGATCTGGCTGTTTAAAAGTGTTTAGCACCTCCCCCTTCTCTCTCTTCCTCCTGCTCCAGCCATGTAAGATGTGTCTGCTTCCACTTCACCTTCTGCCATGATTGAAAGTTTCCTGAGGCTTCATTAGCCATGCTTCCCATACAGCCTGTGGAACTGCCAATTAAACTTTTCTTATAAATTACCCAGTTTCAGGTATGTATTTATAGCAATGCAAGAATGGACTAACACAGTTGCTTACATCAGATGAGAGTAGCAAGATATTACAGAGACAACTCATAAGTCCCAGAGCTTGACATACTCAAGTTGTCCTCACTAAAGGCGAGGGACACTCAACAGTGGTCTTTTGAGGGACCACGGTTTATCTTAGGTCACCCCCACCCCAGACACCTTCCTGACAAATTCCTTTTTCAATCCCAACTTTTCCCATCCTTCATATTCTGGTATATGAAACCTCCATCCCTTTTAACTCACTCTAGTGTGGCACCACCAACTGGCAAATCCCAAATCCTGCCCACAGGAGGTTGTGTTTAACTGGCATGGTACTTTGAATGCCTTTACTCAAGACTTGGACTCTCTGGTAGACTCCAGTCCCCAGCCCTCTCTGCAGCCTTCAGTCCCATGATCTGCTGAGCCCTGAAGCTATTTAAATGAGGAATCCTTCTCTGGGCACTCTCCTAAGAAAGGACTAGCAGTTCCAAATTCCTGCTCTCCTAGAGGGTAAGCCACGGAGATATATGTGAGAACTGTGGTTTCCAGTGGCCTTCCCAAATTCCCCATTCTCACTGGGACCTGTGAATTTGCTGAGAGAGCTCTCTAGGGAGCCCTGCAGAAAAGCTCAAATGCACAGCAACTCACATCTCCAGAGCCATCTCCTGTTTGATCTTTCATTTTGCCACTGACTTCTTCAACCTTTCCTTACCTGTATCACACACTTATTAGTTACTGCCCCCTACCTTGCGAGTATTACTTATACAGTTTATATCCTAGTATTATGCACTGTCTAAAAACTGCTTTACAATAGTTCACTAGTTGTTTCATTTGTGCTGGCATTGGTTATTGTGATGATATCTCAATTTTGTATAATTTTTTGGACAGAAGTTGTATAATGTTTACATTATACAACATTACAATGCATTGTGCATATGAAATGGATATAGTTGCTCAATGCAGGGAAACCTAGGAGCTCTGGGAACATAGATTGCTATCCTGGGTACAGCAGGGCAGTCTAGTCCTTAAAAGGGCCCAGAGGTTTCTATTTCTCCTTTCTTAGACTGTAAATGTTCTGTTTCCAGTAATCTTTTCCTGTTGACTCATTTTTCCTCAAATCTAACCTGTGACTCTTTGCTTTCATTTCTATTTTTCTTTCTTTTTTTTTTTGGAGATGGAGTCTCACTCTGTCACCCAGGCTGGAGTGCAGTGGCACAATCTCGGCTCACTGCAACCTCCACCTCCTAGGTTCAAGCAATTCTCCTGCCTCAGCCTCCCGAGTAGCTGGGACTACAGGCCCACGCCGCTACAACTGACTAACCTTTTGTATTTTAGTAGAGATGGGGTTTCACCGTGTTGCCCAGGCTGGTCTCGAACTCCTGAGCTTAGGCAATCCACCCACCTTGGCCCCCCAAAGTGCTGGGATTACAGGTGTGAGCCACCGCACCCAGCCGATATTTTTCTGTTTCAGACAAATCTATTGATTTTTTAACAGGATTTGTGTAGAGGCGCTATTTCTACAAGTTCCATATTCCAAAACAGTTCTAAGAAGATTGAGAATCTTCCTTTTTTTGGCTGACTCTTACTCTCCTTCTAGGGGTAAATAGCCCTCCCTACAAATAATCAGTGGGGAAAAAATCATTTTCATTTCCAAATGGTTCCTAGATCAAAGGGGGCATAAGATATCCCAGTCACCAGGGAGAATAAAGTAGTTAAAAAGCAAAGGGTAAGATTCTTTGAACTGTGTCTGAATAAAGATAAACTGAAACCATTTTGGGTACAGACAGACTACAGCAGTGCTCTGGAGTCGGGTTCAAAGGTCAATCACAGTTGCAGCACTTACCTGCTTAACTGGAAAAATTATCCCACTGCTCTATACCTCAATTTCCTCGTTTATAAAATGGGGATAGTAAAAGTACCATCCCCCACAGGGCTGGAGACTGCTTTAAAGGTTACGATACCAATGTCTAACAGTAGTTCTTGGTACATAAGTGACTGAGAAATGTTTAAAACAACAATGGAAGGGAAGTATATCACATCCATAAGGGCAACCTGTCGGAATTGCAGATAATGGATCATCCAAGTGCTGACAGAACATGGGATTATTAACAAAACCACAATAGTCCATGCAGTCTGCTAGTGCTGCCCATCAGGAGGATGTGAACTGTCATATAAAAGATCAGAAGCAATCACACACACATTAGGTGGCTTCCAAAGGCAATATGACCTGGAGAGCTGGAGATATTACAAGATTGACCATCATTTTTTGGTAATGTCTTAGCTTTTGAATAGGTGAGTTTATAAGATATATTTGGGTTGCAACTCAGCCCCCTCTAAATCAACTCCTACTACTTCCAGAATGGGCTGGGGGAGGAGGGTGTTGATTCACACATGTAACTAGAAATGTTGTCTTCATTCACGATTGAATCTGGGACCTTGAACAATGTCATTCAGGTTCTATTTCTCTCTTTCTCTCCAATAGGCAAATAAGACATCCAACAACAGGCTCTGACTCACTCTTTACCGACTTAGAAACCCCAGGAAAAAGGGGCAATTATCTTTCAATAGTTTTGGCAAAAACTCCTATAAAGATTTCTAATTTGCCCAGCTTGTGTCTTATGTCTACCCCAAAAGCAATCACTGTGGACAAAGGGATAGCATTCTTTGAAAAACCAGGCATAAATCATATGCCTACCACTGTAGGTGGGGGGCACTTGACTGCACCAAAATACAAAGAATGGGTTTCCTATACGATTGAGGTCCCATGTTACTTAACAAGTGGGAGGATGACAAACAGATAAGCCAAGAGAGGGTTCTTTCGATAGGTAAGACAGAAAAAGCATTATCTGCAAAGCAAGAACCTGTGATAGGAAGTAACAAAGGTGATATCCCTTCACATTAAAATCTACATTCTGTTAGTTATGGGGCCAATATTTGTATTTTGATAAACTGGATAACAACCTCTTTTATCTCATCTCTTCTTCCAATATTCCCCTATACCCCAATGCCCAAAAGGTTATAAAATGACAAAGATTGTGATTCAGCTCTGTATTTCAAGCATTTAGCACAGTGCCTGCTTAATACTTCCTACATTATCAATAAATGTTTATTGTGTTAAACTGGGAGTAAAGGGGAATTACCTAGCAACATACGAGCCCCAGTCACCCTTCTCAGCCATGACGACATAATACACACCTCGGAATAAGTTTTTCACACCCTACTGCACCACCATCATGCTGAGCATCTCTGACCTCCTGAAGAAAGCATAGGAAGTTTGTTTCAAGCATATTTAAGTACCACCAGGTCTTTCTGAGACATCCAAACTGAGATGCATGTTCCTGGAATGCACAGCTGTGTCTTCTTTATCTCAATTTCCCCAGTGTCAGGCACCAGGGAAGAGTGCACAGCATGCATTCAATAAATACTTATGAAAAGAAGAAAAGTATGAGCTCTTAAAAGAAAATGTGGAAACCAAGGGAGTAAGATGGTAGCTTTGCATGATACAGCTAGATTTAAGAGGCAGGGGTCATGGAAATGCAGATTAAGTATCAGCAGCAGGAGGGAAAAAATGTCAACAGTTATTGGGGACTGAGGAGCAGCCTGATTTATACTCACAAGCAAGCCTTGTGGGAATGAGAGAAACCCAACTGAGGGGTAGCATTGGCCTGCTTTCTCCTCAATCACACCCTCAGTGTTCAACACCCTTCTGGAACTTTGGGAGGTCTGTGGTTCTCTACAAATGCCTAAGTTAAATTTCTGCCCTCCCACCTAGGGGGATGTCTTCCAGCTACACTCAACACATAAGATGAACTACCATTTACTGAGCACCTTCTACGTTCCAGGCATTTTGTCAGGCACTGGACATCTTAAATTATATTGATTGTTAACAAGGAAGACCCTAAATTGTAAAAGCTTAAGAGTGAGCCTAACTTATACCAGAATTTCAATGCAGGTCTGGCTGACATTCTCACATTTTTTCTCTCTAATAGAAAATTAAAGTCCTCTGAGGCTATTTTGCTAATGAATGTAGTGCAATATATCTATGTCCATTCTAAAGTACATGGAGCATAAGTTTACTCTTTTTGGTAACTTATGGAGGTTAAATGACTGTACCTTTGCTTGCAAGTGATATACATTATTGGATGATTGTATCTTTGAGTCGGGGCATGCTGACGCATGACTATGTGTACGACCCTTATAATAACACAGCTCTGCCTAAAGATGATCTGCTTTGTGGTATGGCCTTCAAGAACATGCTGCCATTTTTTAAAACAGAGAACCACAAACTGTCTAAAGCAGTACACTTTTAAAATTAGAACTTGCTTTTACTGGTCACAACTAAATAAAATGACTCAACATCTAGTCTGTGTATGCTAGATAATTTGACTAATAAAGCCACAGCAACATTATGATCAAGCCATAAGAGTACCTTTAAGCTCAGAGCATTGAAAAAAATGTAATAATTATGTTGGTGCTTCCATAAGTTATAATTGCCTCTTCTGTGATTACTGATAATTGCAGGTAATTATCAGCAACATGAAAGAGCTTTTTGTGGTCCCACACTAGACAATGCCATAAGGAAGGCATCACAGAGCTGAGAGGGGAACTGAGGAAGGGGAGAGTGAGCTCATTCCTACTATAACTTGCTTGGTTTATTCTCTAAAATACATTACTAGAATATGATTTAATTTTCTCATAAAACCGTATGCTGAAGTACAATATCTGCTTTCAGTAAAGAAGAAAAAAACACATATAAAAATATCTTTCCATCTTCAATTTCCTGACTTTTCAGAAAATACAGTCAATTTAAATCATTTAGAAGCCTACCTGAACATTCTAACACTGGGAAGGTCTGAACTGGCAGGCATGGTAAGAGATCATACTGTACGGGTGTGAGATACTTGAAAACATAGCCATTACTTCTGTCGGGGGAAAAATCACTCTTTCAGAAGTCTGTTTTTCTCCGCACTATTAAGATGAGGATCAAGTGGGTAAAAAAGATAATTTTACAATACAAATGCTCGGTGGAATCTAGATGCTGATACATTTCACCCAAGGAATGTACATGAATTAACTGTTTCTGAAAACATAACACAATTGAGAAGATACAGGCTCTCAATGGCAGAATGTTAAGAGATAAAGGACTGGATGCCCAGTAAAAGTAATCAGAAAATCAGGTGGCTTATGTTTCTCTTCTGGGAGACTCATCAATAAGATGTCTACGGACAATCACTTACATTTTTGCTTTATCCAAATATCAAAGGTCAGAGTGGCTCAATTTACTGTTTCTTATAGAAACTTTTTTTCATTGATTTAGAAAGGAGAAGAGTAAAAAGATAGATAGTAAAACTCCAATCAGCCTGAGAGAAAGGTTAAAGCCATTCTTTTTTATCTGTATTCTGGGTAGTGATCCATAAAAAATAATTAGGACAAGGGTAAACCTATTATGTAGCACAGATTTGCCATCAGTCTCGTCAATCTTATTTGCTCAGGCACTAAAGATTTGTTGGACTCTGTGTCGATTTATAATTAAAATGTATATTAAATGCATACGTATACATTTCTCTTCCTTCATGCCATCTAGTCCATGTCAGTGAGAATGCCTGTCTGTTTCTTGTTTAGTCTAAACTAGCATCCTTGTGCACGGTGATCTAAAAATTGTAGTGTTTTTCCCCTCTCTCCATTCTATTTGTTGCATTGACCAATTCTTCACACATTTCTAAACATCCATCATCCAGCTGTTATCTCTACCCAGCACTCACTGTCTGTCACATTTCCCTTGATCCTCCCTTTAAGCTAAGCTCCTTTAACACCAGCTGCCATGTCTATTTCCTTCATCCCTTTGCTAGCAGAGGAGGCTGAGCACAGGGGCTCTCACTCTCAGATGCTGGCTGTGTTATACATAGGATTTTGTATTAGAGACCTGTCAGAGCTGGCCTGAAGGAGGGTACATTTGAAATCATTTCTCTTATTGAGAGATAAGTGCTCACTGTCATTTATTCTTCCATTCTCGCTTTTACCTTTCACACTACTTCCATATTTATCCTCCAGCCGCCTGCATATTTGACAATGCCATTGCTGATAGTGTTATACTACCAGATATGCACATGTATGGCTGAAGTGACTGATGCGTGACCTTCAGCACTTTCTGTGCTTAATACACACATTCGGGCTTCTTCCAAGACTGTTTGGGCTGTGCTGACGATCTCTATCCAGGTCCTTATTCTCCTTAACGGTAATAATAATGCTAAGTGATAAGGCCAAGAATTTATTAAGCTTCTTTCTTCCCAGGTAATTAAATGTCATATCCCTGCAGCCACCTCATTTTGTTGGCATTCAACCAGACTCAGAAGCTATAGAGCAAATGCAAAAGAGAAGTTTTCCACCTTCATTGTGTAGGGAGATTTTTGCCTAGTTTTTCAAATTCACATTGGATTACTCAACAAGGAACCTTACAGTCAGTAAGTATATATATTTGTCAACAGAAAATACAGTGTGCCAAGGAAGTACTGGTTAACTAACAAGGTCTCCATTCTATATGGTAATCACCATACCACAATTTGTCCAGCATTCCCAAAATTGTGAGCTCTTAGGGGTGGAACTGTATCTTCCCATAACTTAGCATTGCTTATAGTGTCCAGCACAGTGGTGACAGCTTAAATATCTATGGATTGAGTGAAACACGCGCACACACACATACACACACACACACGGTAAAAAGTGAGAAAGCAAATGAGAGCAAGAGATAGGATGAGCCAGAAGGATCCAAGAACATCATCCAACTTGATTTTAGTTCAAGTTGCAGAGGCCACTCCAAATGGCTTCGTGGGCAGGGGAAAAAGGTGTTTTTGGCAGTATTTTGGGAGACCTAAGCATACTGATGCTAGGTTCACAGCCACAGAAACTCACGTATCAAACTGAATTAAGAATGAGTGCCCACACAGAAAGACTGATGCAATGTTCGGTACTAAATAATCACATTCGGTCAGCAAACATGAGCTTTAATGGAGTTGTCAAAGAAAAACAGAAAACAATCATTTCACAAGGAAAGAGACAGTTTTTCCACAAAGTTACTGCGAAGTTTTAATCTGTTTGGGACAATTCCAGATAAAATAAGTTAATATCCAGTTTAATTGTAAACCTTGTCAGCATGTCTTTCCAGATTTGTTACACTGAGAAACAAATGTATCATCAAGTATGAAATGCATCTGAACAAACTCAACATGGCTTAACGAAGCAAGCAGTTTTTCACTTCTTTTTTCTTATTTACACAAGTTATAAAAACAACAACGAAAAACAAGACATATTGTTGCTCCTTGGGGCATAAACAAATAGCCATAAGAAGGTTATCCCAAAAAGAAACTGCAAGATAGATTATTTTGGCGTAAGGACATTTTATACATATCCACACAATGGCTTTTGTTTAGATCTCTCCGCTTAATAAAATACACAATGTTCCAGGCTGCTTTGGTCCTTGGAGGTCATTCTGATATTTGATATTTCTCAAGCTGAAAATGCAATTTTATTGGGCTTTACAAAATGTACTTTTTAGATATATATCTAACTCATGAAATATACTTTATATCTGAAAATAGTTGGCCCCCTTGAACCAAAGGCATGGCAAAACATGTGTGCACTGTGATGCACAAAAGTTTGAAAATTAGCTCTGGGAGTCACAAACCATTCAGAGACTGCTGACTCGGTCCATGGTTTATCGAAGACTGTTGGGAGGAGGGAGGCAGGGGGCACTCCCTCAACCTCCTGCAGAAATGGAAGTTGTTCTCTGCTTGTGGACAAAAGGATACAAGTCTACTGATAGGTCCAGACTTGTAATAGCCCACACAATTTAAAGTAAGTACCAGTGTCAGAGGGGCTGAAAGAGAAGCAATCATGAATCAGCTCCCATAATCTATCATAACAGTGTGTAGTGCTCCCCCCTTTTCATTGCTATCACGCTTATCTCTGTAAATGACATATACAATCAGAGGTAACTCCCAGGGCTTCGGGAATAAAGCTAAACTTATATGGAATACTTTCCTCTCTCATACATGCCTCTTTCATTTTGTAGACATCTACACCTGACAAAATCCCAATCTTCCATAAACTCAGCTCTCTCTACTCAAAACCTACAGCTACTCAACTGAAAGAGGTCACAGAATAATCCACAACCCTATCGACTGATCTCCCCTGAAATTCAGAGCCAGTAAGTCAAGGGCACCTTAGTATTCTAGGCATCTCTAATACCTGCCCCTACTGCAATCACTCATGCTCTCTTCTCTAGCATCTACTCTCCATCCTCACTGCTGAATGGAAACTCATTGTATCTGCAAACAGAGAAGCAATCTGAAAAGACTTCCTAACCTCCCACCACCATCTCTACCACTCACCTGTCTTGTCCCTGAACCCACTTACTCTGCCTTTTCTCTTGTAACTGTAGATGCTCCTTTAAGTCAAACTGTCCAGCAACATGTTCACTCTTTCCTCATATCCTCAATTTCTCCCTCTTGATGAGATCATTCCATCAGCATATAAACATCTTTTTATATCTCCCATGTTAAAAGATATACCCTCCACCCCAAATACCCCTCCACCTCCTACCCAATTTTTCTACCCCCACCCCATTTAGAGTAAAAAACTTGGAAAGTGTTGTTCTTGCTGTTCTCCAAATCCACGAGCCCCGCTCCCTTCTGAACCACTCCTATAAGGCTTTTTCCCCTTGACCACTCCACTGAGAGAGCTCTTCATGGTCACCAATGACTCCACATTGCTGAATCCTATGGGCAATTCTCAGGTACTGTAATTAACAAAGCAAGAACATTTGATTCCACCATCCCTCCTTCTAAAAACACTTTCTTGTTTTAGCATCTAGGACATGACTCACCTCCCTTCCCTCCTACCACACTGGTTGCTCCTTCTCTGACTTCTTACTGTTTCTTTCTCATCTCCCTGATTTCTAAATATTGGATGCTGCAGTATTCAGTCCCTGCAGCTCTGCTCTTCCCTCCCGCCAAGAAAACTCGCCCAGTCTCCAGGCTTTAAATACCATTCATATGCCAATGCCTGCCAAATATATACATGTAGCCTGGACTTCTCCCCTTGAACTTCCGACTTACCCACTCAGCCACTGGCTCAACATCTCCAACTAAAAACGTCTTAAAGAGAGTTCCTGATATCCATTATCACACAACAACCCTATTCCTCCTGCAGTTCTTTGACAGTTAATAACTGACCTTCCAATTGCTCAGGCCAAAACCTTGAGTCAACTGCTTCTTATTCCTCATGATCCATCATTGAAAAATGTTACTGTATTTTCAAAACATATCAAGTATCTGACCACTTTCTACACTTCCATGCTGGGTCACCACTCTCCTGTGGATAATTCCAACAGTTTCCCTAGTGGAATCCCTACTTCCTGCTTGTCCCCTGATAGTCTGTTCTCAGCACAGCAGCCAGAGTGATCTTTTGTAAATGTTAAATCAAATCATATCAAAACCCAAAGGTGTCTTACTCCCTCACAAGTAAAAGCAAAACTGCTCACAACAGTCTCCCTGGCTTTGCATAAGCTACAGCCCCACCCAGTTCTCTGATCTTGTCTCCGTGTCTCATTTTCTTTTTGCTGAAGCCACACAGGCCCCTCGCTGTTTCTACAGCACATCAAGCATGCTCCGCCTCAAGGTCTTTGTGTTTCCTCTGTGGTGATGATTTTTTTCCGGATAGCTCCTTGGCTACCTCCTGTATTTCCTTCAGATCTCTGATTAAATGTTAGTTTGTTAACCAGGCTTTCCCCGGGGACTCTGTATCATTCCCCCATCCCCAGCCCCATACACCTTTTTCCTCTTACCTTGCTTTATAAGACTTTTCCACAGCAATTATCACCATTTCACATTAGACATTTATATCTTTGTTCATTGACTCAAACCCCTATAGAATGCAAGTGTCAACAGAGCAGACACTATTTTGTACTTGGCCATGTCCCCAGCACCCTGAGCAGTGCCCAGCCCATCATAGAAGCTCAACAAATACTAGCTGAAGGAAAGAAAGGCCCAAAAGTGCATCAGGTGCTGCTAACACTGTGTTCTCCTCATACCAAACTGCCTATTCTCAGTCACTGCACGTTTTCACAATCCAGGGACCCCCATACGCTATTCCCTGGGATTGAAACACTTCCCCCGCCTACTTGTCCAATGGACAGACAAGCTTGAAATGTCTTTGACATTTCACAAATGACCTGCCCTGCTCCTCCCAACCTCTTCTGTACTCCTAAAGCAGCTCATAAGAAAACATGTCTCTCTGAAGTTAGGCTCAGAAATCCATTTGCTTCTATGTTCAAAGCAACACTGTACATGCATCTGCTAACCATACCCTATAGACGGAGGACAGAGCTGACGCACATCTGTTACGTCACCCAGCTTTGTTGACATCAGTGAAAGTCCGTAAATTAGAAGTTTATAAATACCAAAGGATCTAACTATATTTTATTGTAATTGTTTTACTTCTCTGTGTCCTTCACAAGACTGAATACAGACACCAAGTCTTATTTGTCCTAAAGCTGGAAAAATTTGAGTATGTGAAGAGTAAATGAATTCTACCCATAGATAATAAATAACACTTATGGGAAGCTTATTAGCACCCTGCTGTTCTACATGGATTACCTCATTTAAGCTGTTCAACAATAACATGAGATAGAAACTATTAACTCCCTTTACGTTATGGAACTCAAGGTTTGTACAGGTAAATAATTATGCCGGAG
The DNA here is from genome assembly GCF_003255815.1 of Theropithecus gelada. Lineage (NCBI taxonomy): Eukaryota > Metazoa > Chordata > Mammalia > Primates > Cercopithecidae > Theropithecus > Theropithecus gelada. The sequence continues at coordinate 120,769,117 of NC_037676.1, forward strand.
GTCACATAATGGCGAATGGCAGAGCCCCTTCACCTCAACCATCTGGCTCATGATACTAAGAGGTCTCTAAAGAGTCACCAAGAAAACGAGGAACAGCTCTCCAACCTTGCTACAGATCAGAATCACCTGAGCTATTGTACAATTGCAGAGTCTTTGGTTTCACCTCTATAAATTCTGCTTTGGTAGCTCTGGGATGAAGCCCAGAGATCTGTATTTTTAACAGGCACCCAGGTGATTCTGATGCAGTCAATTCACTGACCAAGTTTAGCAAGCAGGAAACAGCACATCAAATGGAATGATTAGGAGGAATTTAATGAAAAGACTATTTAGAAAGGTGCTGGCAGGGATAAGGTGAAGTGGAGCACCAGCAGAGAGATGTCCATACCCCTAGGCTGAAAGGGACAAGGTGAGGGAGCAGTTATCAGAAAGTGCAGAGTACCTATGACTTCAAGATGAGACAGCCTGGCAGGGGCTTAAACGTTCAGTCAAGGTCAAAGGCAGTCAGAAGCCAGAGGGGGAAGAAGCCTCCACACAGTCCATAGACATAGCCTTCTGAGACATGGAACAGAAAAAGGAAGAGGTATGCTGATCTGTAGGGCTAAAAGGAAAACATTCCACACATCAGGCATTTGAGAGTCAGTTTCCTACGGAAATAGACACTGGTCCAGCAACTGCACTAGGCATATCAAACAAACTCACTGAAGACATCCAAATGTCTTTCAGAATGCATCCTTCATTCTCAGCTCCAAACCATATAATCACCTGCCAGCTGAATACTCATATATCCCCTCCTTTCCAATCAGTTAATCATGAATCCTCTATTTTCTCTATTTGATATTTCTCATCCTTCCCTTCTCTTCATTCTCCCTGTCACTGGCTTGAGGCCACATCGTCTCTGTCTGGATCATTGCAGGAGCCTCGTAATTGCCCTCTGTGCTTCCTGTATCAACCCTCCAACTATTCTCCTCAGAGCTGCCAAAGCTTTCTTTCAAAATGCAATCCTGATCGTATTTCTCTCAGGCTTAATACCCCACAGGAGCTCCCCACGCAGCATACAGGTAAAGTGCAGACACCAACTGGGAATGCAATGTGTTTCCTTATTTCCATTTCTATATCATTTCATTAACAGAGAAGAAAAACTACTGGTTTTTGTATATTTACCATGGATCAAGCCTTTGTTAATTCTACTACTTTGTTTCATCAGCCTGTCTCAGGTCTTCTAGGCATACAACTTTATAATCAGCAATGATGATAAAATTGTATTTTTTCCTACTATTTAAACAAACTATATTTTCTTTCTTTACTACATTACAATCCCCAAAATAATGCTGAATAACAATAGCGATAGTAGCTATCTTTGCCTACTTCTTGATTTTAGCTGAAATGATTTGAGTGTTTCGCCACTTAAGACAATATTAGTTACTGGGTTTGTTTGTTTGTTGTTTTTGGTAAGCAGCCTTTATTATATTTTTGAAATTCCCACTTATTCCTACTTAACCTTGAGTTAATTTGTTTAATTAGGGATATCTGCTGAAGCTTAGAAAGTGGATTTTGAGAATGATAATTTGACATTATTTGACATTATTCTTTAAGTAGTTAGAAAAATGAATTATATTGATAATTTTCCTGAAACTGACTGGGATATCTTTCCATTCCTGGAATAAAGCCTACTTAGTCATTGCATCTTATTCACTGACACAATGCTAGATTATCTGATATTTTTAATCATGTGATTTTGGCCTACAGTTTTTGTTGTTTATAATACTTTTTTTTTCTTCCTGAGACGGAGTCTCACTCTGTCGCCCAGGCTGGAATGCAGTGGCGTGATCTCAGCTCACTGCAACCTCTACCTCCCGGGTTCAAGTGATTCTCCTGCCTCAGCCTCCCAAGTAGCTGGAATTACAGGCATTCGCCGCCATAATGGACTAATTTTTTATTTTTATTTTTAGTAGAGATGGGGTTTTACCATGTTAGCCAGGCTGGTCTCTAACTCCTGACCTCAGGTGATCCACCCACCTTGGCCTCCCAAAGTGCTGGGATTACAGGCGTGAGCCACCATGCCCAGGCTTTATAATACTTCTATCATGTTTTGTGATTAACATTAGGCTGTCTTCCTCTATAGTCTGAAATAGTAACATGGGGATTAATTTCTTCCTGATATGTAGACAACTTTGTTGTACAACAATCTGGTCCACGTGTTTTTTAAATGGTAAACCTTTAATCATGTTCTAATATCTTCAATGATAATTAGGTTATGCAAACTTTCTTCTTCCTGAATGAATTTTCTTGATACATGTATATTTTTTCTGGTTACCTAATTTTGAATTCATATAGAGCAGATTTCATCCTTTTTGGTGTAGGCATCTATGAGATTTGGCCAATGCCCAGAACCATGTAGCTATCAGGACAGGAGTCTGTCTTCTCATTTCCTCTGCCCAGAAGGATGAGTCTCTCAGACTTTGACATTCTCCTATCTGCACTTCTGTGCAACTGGGGCAGGAAGACCAGAAGAAAGAAATAATGGACATTACCACCCTCCACTGGCCCCAGTCACTCTGTAGACCACGGGGTCTCCTTTTCCTAATTTCAGAGACAATTTTCTTTCAAAGTTTTAGGTGCTTGCACTGTCTCTGTGACCTCAATATGGTGTCATGTGGGGCCACCCTCCTCGTAAGGCAGAAAGAGAAAAAAGACAAGAAGAAGAAAAATAAAAAGAGATTCCCCCCTACACTTTCCAGCTTGCAAGGGTACCCCTTCCTGGTCCTCTGGGAAGAAATTGGGGATTTCTCCATGAAATTGTGGCCACAGACAACCACTGCACAGTTCAGCAACTAGGGCTGCCCATATGTCACAGCCGAGGTTGAAACAAGAGAAAATCAGGAACTTACCACTATACCAGTACTTTAAGTTTTTGCTTCCCTCTCAATCTGTTTCATTCATTTTTCAGAGGCCTCAGCTGCTTTTCAAAATTTTCTCCAGAACTTTTAGTTGTAATCAGGGCAGAAATCCCCTTGGTGGGCTTTTTATCCTGGCCAGCACCAGAAATGACTTATAATTTGCATCCTAAACATTTCCTTTGGGCTTTCAAGTTTATTGTCACAAGGTTTGAGACTCCATTCTCTTATATTTATTTTCTATTTTAATAGATTTAAGGGATATAAGTGCAGTTTTGTTACATGGGTATATTGTATAGTGGTGAAGCTTTTGGTATAACCATCACCCAAATAGTGTACATTATATTCAGTGGGTAATTTCTCATCCCTCATCCCCCTTCTACCCTCCTACTCCATGGAGTCACCAATGTCTGTTATTCTACTCTCTATGTCAATGCATACACATTATTTAGCTCCCATTTATGAGAACATGTGATATTTTGACTTTGTTTCTGAGTTATGTCACTTAGACTATGGTTTCCAGTTCCATTCATCTTGCTGCAAAAGGCATAATTTTATCCTTTTTTATGGCTGAGTAGTATTCCATATGTATGTATGTATGTATGTATGCATGTATGTGTGTGTGTGTGTGTGTGCATGTGTACAGGGTCTCACTGTGTTGTTAAGGTTGAATAGTGCTGCAATAAACACAAGAATGCAGGTATCTTTTTGCTATAATGATCTCTTTTCTTTTGGGTAGACACCTAGCAGTGGGATTGATGGATCAAATGATAGTTCTATTTTTAGTTCTTTGAGAAATCTCCATACTGTTTTCCATAGAGATTGTACTAATTTACATTTCCACAAACAGCATATAAGTGTTCCCTTTTCTCTGTATCCTCACCAACATCTGTTGTTGACTTTTGAGTAACAGCCATTCTGATGGGTGTAAGATGGTAACTAATTGTGGTTTTAATTTGTATTTCTGTGATGATCAGTGGTGATGAGCATTTTTTTCATATGTTTGTTGGCTGTTTGTCTTCTTTTGAGAAGTGTCTGTTCATGTCCTTTGCCTACTTCATTTTTTCCTTTTCAACTTTTATGTTCGGTTCCAGAGGTACATGTACAGGTTTATTCCATGAGTAGTGTGTTGCAGGGGTTTGGTGTACAGATAATTTTGTCACTGAGGTAATCAGTATAATATCTGATAGGTAGTTTTTAAATCCTCACACTCCTTACACCCTCCACCCTCAAGTAGGCCCCAGGGTCTATTGCTTTCTTGTGTCCATGTGTACTCAGTGTCCAGCTCCCACTGATAAGTGAGAACACGTGGTATTTGGTTTTCCATTCCTGTATTAGTTCACTTAGGATGATGCTTTGCCCACTTCTTAATAGGGTTATTTAGGTTTTTTGTTTTGTTTTGTTCTTTCTTGTTGAGTTGAGTTCCTTGTAAGCTCTGCATATTAGTCTTTTGTCATATGCATACTTTGCAAGTATTTTCTCCCATTCTGTAGGTTGTCTCTTCACTCTGTTGACTATTTATTTTGCTGTGCAGAAGCTTTTTCGTTTAATTAAGTGCCATATGTCTACTTTTGTTTTTGTTGCATTTGTTTTTGGGGTCTTAGTAACAAATTATTTTCCCAGGCCAATATCTAGATGAGCTTTTGCTAGGTTTTCTTGTAGAATTTTTATAGTTTCAGGTCTTACAGGTAAGTCATTTTCCCTAGAGACAGGGACTTACTCTGCAGCCCAAGCTGGAGTGCAGTGCATCCTTGAACTCCTGGGCTCAAGGGATCTTCTGCCTCAGGTTCCCAAGCAGCTAGGACTACAGGCACGTGCCACTACACTGGTTATTTTTTTTTTTTTTCTTTGAGACAGAGTCTTGCTCTGTCACCCAGGCTGAAGCGCAGTGGTGCGATCTTGCCTTACTGCAAACTCTGCCTCTCGGATTCACACCATTCTCCTGCCTCAGCTTCCCGAGTAGCTGGGACTACAGGCACCTGCCACCATGCCCAGCTAATTTTTTGTATTTTTAGTAGAGATGGGGTTTCACCATGTTCGCCAGGATGATGATGATGATGATGATGATTATTATTATTATTATTTTTGAGACAGAGTCTTACTATGTTACCTAGGCTGGTCTTAAACTCCTGGGCTCAAATGATCCTCCTACCTCATCCTCCCAAAGCACTGGGATTACAGGTGTGAACCACCATGCTCAACCTTCAGTTAAGTCTTGAATCCATCTAATTTTTGCATATGGTGAAAGACAGTGGTCCAGTTTCATTCTTCTGCATATGGCTATCCAATTTTTCCAGCATCATTTATTGAATAGGAAGTCCTTTCCCCAGTGTATGTTTTTGTCAACTTTGCTGAAGATCATCTGGATGTAGGTATGTGGCATGGGTTCTGTTCCGTTTACTTAGGATTGTTTTGGTTATTCGGGCTTTTTTTGGTTCCATGTGAATACTAGGATTGTTTTTTTCTATTTCTGTGAGAAATGACATCGGTAATTTAATAGAGATTGCATTGAATTTGTAGACTGCTTTGAGCAGTATGATCAGTTTAATGATATTGACTCTTCCAATCCATGAGCATGGGATATTTGTCCATTTGTTTGTATCGTTTATAATTTCTTTCATCAGCGTTTTTCAGTTCTTTACACGGAGAACTTGTAAAGTTCTTTAAAGGAGAACTTTCATCTCCCTGGTTAAATGTATTCATAGATATTTTACTTTATTTGTAGCTAACAACTATAACAAAACAAAGATGCCCACTTTCACCATTCCTATTCAACATAGTAACGGAAGTTCTAGCAAGAGCAATCAGGCAAGAGAAAAAAATAAACAGCATCCAAATTGGAAAACAGAAATCAAATAATCTCTGCTTGCTAATGAAATGATCTTATACCTAAAAAACCCTAAAGACTCCTCTAAAAGACTCTTCATAGAAATCAAAGAAAACTATAGTAAATTTTGTATATTATAGCGCATATTTTGCCTGTATCTGCGAGATATTTACAGATAGATATATAAGGAGATATCACAGTTAAATTTTAATAATATCAATTTTCCTTTGAATTTTAATAGGTTTTGCTTTACATTTTCACTCATTTGATAGGTTTATGCTTATGACTAGTATATCTTGTTTTATATGATGCCTGTTATAATCAAGTAATATCCCTATTTATCCTGTTCATTGTTTTAACCTTAAATTACCATAAGTTTGATCTTTGCATATACCTGTAACTTAAACCATTTTTCATCTCTTTGATTGAAAAGTGCTTCATGGTTTTGGGCTTTGTTAACTGAATCTGTGTAACATAATAAGGAAATGGTGTACTCATAATAATGAAGCAACTTATGTTCTTAATTATATTCTTTGTATCATCATTGTTTTCTGCTTACTTTACTTCGTTGTTTCCTTTTCTCCTTGTTGTTCCTGGCTTGATCAAGCTACCGTTCACTGCCTCCCTCATACCCAAGTTAATTTCTAAGTTCTACTTTTCTTTTTCCATTCCACTAGTGATTATCCTGATAACCATGCTAATTTTCTATTAAATGAAAATAGGATACCAAATATGCCCTCACTCCCTGCCTACACCACCTCTATCTGTTTTCTTTCCCCTTATAGCTTTCCTTCTCTCCCAATATAAGATAAAAACTTTAAAATGCTTCCTTGCCTTTCTCTCTACCTTTAGATTTCGCAGATACTATTTACTATTTTTAGTTACCTCTGTAATATATTTAAAAATACCTGGCATTATATTACAATGTTCCTTCCACTTTATTAACAGTTTAGATTGAGCTATGTAGACTGACACACACATACACACACACACATAAATGGATACAGAGGCCCAGACTTTATGTACCTCCTGATGTGTGTTGTATGTTTTTTGAGTGGAGGTTATCATGATATTGCCCATTATTTTAAACTGATGACAACTTAACACTCATTGCATAAACAAACAAGCAAAGAGAAAACTAATAAAAACTATAGTTTAACTTTGTTACTCCCCACCCCATTCCCATTTTTAACTTTTTGTTATTTCTATTTGTATCATATTGTACTGTGTATTGAAAAGTTGTTGTAGTTATTTTTGATTGGTTCACCTCTCAGTCTTTCTACTCAAGATAAGAGCTTACATACCACAATTACAGTGTAAAAATATTCTGTGTTTTTCTGTGTACTTACTATTAACAGTGAGTTTCGTATCTTCAGATGGTTTCTTATTCCTCATTAATGTCCTTTTCTTTCAGATTCAAGAGCTTCCCTTAGTTATTTCTTGTAGGACAGGTCTGGTGTTGATGAAATCCCTCATCTATTGTTTGTCTGGGAAAGTCTTTATTTTGCCTTCATGTTGGAAAGATATTTTTGCTGGATATACTATTCTAGGATACAAGGTTTTCCTCCTTCAGCACTTCAAATAGGTCATGCCCCTCTTTCCTGGCCTGTAAGCTTTCCACTGAAAAGTCTGTTTCCAGATGTGTTGGAGCCCCTTTGTATATTATTTTTTTCTCTTGGTGTTTTTAGGATCCTTTCTTTATCCTTGACCTTTGAGACTCTGATTATTAAGTCTTGAGGTAGTCTTTGGGTTAACTCTCTTTGGTGTTCTATAACCTTCTTGTACTTGAATATTGATATCTCTCTGTAGGTTCGGGAAGTTCTCTGTTATTACCCCTTTGAATAATATTTCTCTCCCCTCTCTCTCTACCTTCTCTTTAGGGCTAATAACTCTTAGATTTGCCCCTTTGAGGCATTTTCTAGATCTTGTAGATGTATTTCATTCTTTTTTATTCTTTTTTCTTTTGTATCCTCTGATTGTGTATTTTCCAATAGTCTGTTTGCAGGCTCATGAATTCTTTCTTCTGCTCAATCAATTCTGCTGTTAAGGGACACTGATGCATTCTTCAGTATGTCAATTGCATTTTTCAGCTCCAAAATTTCTGCTTGATTCTTTCCAATTATTTCAATCTCCTTGTTAAATTTATCTGATAGAATTCTGAATTCCTTCTCTGTGTTATCTTGTATATTGTTGAGTCTCCTCAACACAGCGATTTTGAATTCTCCATCTGAAAGGTCACGTACATGTCTGTTCTTAGTTACCAGGAATCTCTGTTTCTCCAGGATTGGTCCCTGGTTCCTTATTTAATTCTTTTGTTGAGATAATGTTTTCCTAGATTACACTGATGCTTGTCAGTGTCTGGGCACTGAAGAGTTACATCTTTGTTGTAGTCTTCACAGTCTGGGCTTGTTTGTACTCATCTTTCTTGGGCAGGTTTTCCATTTATTGGAGGGGACTTCAGTGTTGAGTCTAAGTTTTGGATCACTGCAGCCCTATCTGCACTAGGGAGCACCCCAAGTCCAGTAATGCTGTGTTTGCTGTAGAGGTACCACCTTGGTGGTCTTGAGTAAAATCCAGAAGAATTCCCTGGATTACCAGGTAAAGACTTACTCTCTTCCCTTACTTTCTTACTTTCTCCCAAACAAATGGAGTCATCTCTCTCTCTCTCTCTCTCTCTCTCTCTCTCTCTCTCTCTGTTGAGAAGCCTGGAGCTCGGGGAGGGGTAACACAAACACCCCTGTGGCTACCACCACTGGGTCTGCACTGGATCAGACCTGAAGCCAGCAATGGGTCTTGCCCAAGGCCCATGGTAACTACACCCTGACTACCACTTACGTTTGCTCAAGGCCCTAGAACTTTACAGTCAGCAGGTGGTCAAGCTAGCCAGACTTGTGTCCTTCTTCCATCAGGGTGGCAAGTTTCCCTCAGTCTCAGATAGGTCCATAGGTGCTGTCCAGGGCCTAGAATCAAAAATCTTAGGAATATACTTGGTGTTCTATCCTTTTTTTTTTTTTTTTTTTTTTGAGACCAAGTCTCTCACTTGTCACCCAGGCTGGAGTGTAATGGTACGATCTTGGCTCACTGCAACCTCCGCCTCCCAGTTAAAGCAAGTCTCCTGCCTCAGCCTCCTGAGTAGCTGGGATTACAGGCACCTGCCACAACGTCTGGCTAATTTTTTGTATTTTTAGTAGAGACAGGGTTTCACTATGTTGGCCAGGCTCATCTTGAACTCCTGACCTCGTGATCCACTCGCCTTGGCCTCCCAAAGTGCTGGGATTACAGGCGTGAACCACCATGCCCGGCCTACTTGGTGTTCTATTTTACTGCAGCTCAGCTGGCACCCATGCCACAAGACAATGTCCTTCCCACCCTTCTCTCCCTTTTCTACAATCAGAGTAATCTCACCTCATAGCCACCACCACCCCAGGCCTGTGAAAATACTGTCCGTCTACCACAGGGCAGTATGTTCACTCAAGACCCAACGTCTCTTTAGTCAGCTTGTGGCAAATGCTTTCATGCCTGGGACTCTCCCATCCAGGTAGAGAAGGAACCTGAAGGGTCCTTCTGGCCCAGGGCAGGTTCAGAAATGCCATCCAAGAGCAATCAAGGACCCCAACATTCTGCTTGGTGCTCTATCCCACTGTAGCCAGGCTGGTAACCAAGCAGCATGACAAAGTCACCTTTACTTTTCCCTCACCTTTCCTCAAGAAGGAGTGCTTTCCTGTAATAACCATAGCTGGGAATGTGCATTTTCACACCCAAAGCCTCCTGGGGCCCTGAATAATCAGCAAGTGATAAATCCTGCCAGGACTGGGTCCTTTTCTTCAAGACAGCAGGTTTGCGGGTTCCCTTTTTGCCCAGGTTATATCCAAAAATGTCCATTATTTAGGGCCTGGAATGGGGGCCTGAGGAATCCGCCTGGTGCCCTATCCTATTGTGGCTAAGCTGATATCAATGTTGTAAGACAAAGTCCCCTTTACTACTTCCTTTTCTCTCTTCAAGCAGAGGGGAGGAGTCTCTCTAGGAGCTGCAAGCTGTGCTGTCTGGGGTTGGGGAGGGGTGGTGACTTCCTTGGCTGCTGCAGCTGTTGTCTCCCTAGGTCACATGCCCCTCAAGTCCACTGGCTACCAGCCCAGCACAGCCCTAGGACTTGCCCAAGAACTGTAGTCTTTGTGGCTCAGGCAGCCTTTCAAGTTTATTTGGGACCCCAGAGCCCTTTAGCTCACAGTGTCAGGGCTGGCTAGAACTCAGGCTCTGACCACTGGGATGGGCAATTCCCCTCAACTAGGGCTGGCTTAAATGCTCCCCTATGGGCACTGGTTGAGTCTGCCTGGCATTGCTTTCCACTGTGACAGGGCAGCACTGAGTTCCAATGCTAAGTCCCACAATCACTGCGCTCTCCCTCTCCAAAGGGCACAGATTCTCTCTCCCTACCACATGGGCACCTCAGGGGAATGAGAGAGAAGTGGTGTAAGCAATTCAAGACTGTCTTTCCTGCCCACTTCAGAGCCTGTTTCAGTGATAGAAAGTCAAAATCAGGTAATGTCATCAACTCACTTTACTTTTGGTTCCTATGAAGGCGCTTTTTGTGTGGATAGTTCTTCAATTAGGTGTTCCTGAAGGAAGGATAATTGGTGGAAGTCTCTACTCAGCCATCTTGCTCTGCCTCCCCTGGAATTTATCTTTGTGTATAGTATATAAGGCATCTATTTGAATTTTCTTTTTTCCTCCCAAAATATCATTATATCCATGTTGCAAATAACAAAGCCCATACTCAGAAAGGTTAGGAAATTTGCCTGATATTTCAGAGGTAGCAAATTACCTAACTAGGATATAAACCTATTGACCCTTTCCAGCAATTCAAGCCATCTCCCAAGAGTAATGTGTGATACATTCCACATTAAAACATTATTACATTCAGCACAAACGGCCTAAAAATGTCACTCACGTCTGCTGCATTGCTTTAGCAGCAAGAAATGCCTTGGCATTGCTGATCATATATAGATATACCTGCCAAGATCTGCTTTGCATTTGCTCAGAGATGGAATCACGAAGTCCAGGAATAGAATTCCATTATTATTCAGAACCAAGTAGCTGCTATCATGAAAATTAGGGAGCCTCAAATTGACACTTTCTCTAACGACAATTCTATGTTCTCTTGGCTGGCATAGAACATGAGTAATAATAACCCTAGAAGAAGAGTATGGCTGACTTCTACCCAGGATCAGGAGACTGAACTATTCTGACTCCAGTTTCAATCACCAATCCCCAGAAAATCCTGTCTTGCTGCATGGAGAGTTGGTTTTAGTACTTTTTATGACATCTATCTGATTGGGCTCATAGTGGACACTTTTGGGAGTTTCTTCCTAGTCTGAAATTAATTTCTTTGCATTTGAGAATGCTGCCCATACCCCCACCCCAGAGCCACAGGGTCCTGGGGAAGAGCTGCTGGTCACCATATTTGTGTCACGGGTGCTTTTCCAAAGGTGGGCCACTAGTTCTCATCAGGCCATCACATTCTCTCTCTTTCAGAATTTAGAGTTGGGCATGAGGAAGTCAGGTCAGCCTCATTATACAACTAAAACTGAATAGTATAAACTCAGGCACCATGGGTGGCCATGTGCTGCTATGTGGACTGGGAAACAGAGAAGCCAGCGGCAGGGAAGCAAAGGGAAAAGAGATATATGCATGTAAAAGCAGAGGAAAAACCTGGAAACAGAATACTTTCTGAGTTTCTTTTCTAATGATTTTCTGGTTGAGATGATGCATTTATTCAACAAATATTTACTACACATTTAATATGTGCAAGATGTTATTTCAGATGATGAAGTACTATAGGATACCACTCCATCCTTAAAATAAGTTGTCCTTCTTTGTTTATGTTAACTGGCAGGTGTCTCTACTTCTTATAACAAGAGACCCATAACTAATACAGGCCCAGAAACACATTAATCCTCTATCTATGAGAATCTCACACTTTCGGCTGTCCCAGATGCCAGTTCTATTTCATAGGCACTCAACCTTGTATTGTCACTCATTTTAAAAGTCTCTCTCATCATCCTAAGGTGACTCCAAATTCTTCCAGGGTAGTGGTTCTCAATTGCCATGACACAGGTCCCCAGAGTATTATGATCAGTGATGAGGTATGTCATTAGTAATTTTTTAATTATAATAAAGTGCTAAAGTTGCCTAGCACTTTATGATTGCTTTTTCCTGAGCAGATTCAAGGTCATCTGTAATACTGTCAGTCTCCCTTGCACTCCCATATGCTTTCTTAGTGGAAGAGAGATCTAATATACCAGCATGCAGTGAACTGTGCATAACCCTGGGTGTGTACATACACAGGGGCATGTTAGCTATGTGAAAATCATCCCTACTGTTTGTCAAGGTTGATGGAAAGTTAAGAATCTCACAGGCTGTGTCTTTTACAGAATTCTAAACATATCACAGGAATTAAATAAACTGTTGCTGTTGCCACTATTGATGCTACATAAAGGGGCCTTTCTGTTCCTTAAGCCTGCACCATTGCAATTGGCCATATAAAAATGCCACATATGTTCTAGGCCTTAGCCCTTGAAAATTTTTATCTCAAGCTGGAATATATGCAAAGATTGGGTAGGAGCCAAATGATAAGATCAAACAAAGCTAAGTACACTGCTGTGAAATGTCATTTTTTTGTCTTCATTCCTTTCTGATGGGACACACCCTTTCATCAGGTCATAGGATCCTGGTGGGGCAGTGACTGGCCCAGAGGTGAACATGAGACCTGAACAGGGTAAATCAGGATCCTTTTCCAGAGGTTGAAATTACGCTGGGAGAGAGAACAAGATTTTCTTAAATCTCAACTGGCAGAACTGCATAAACCTAGAGCTACAAGGACCTATCTTTCCCAGAGAATGAAGCTAGCCAAGAAAAACTACCACATAGTGGTACGTTTAGGTACTATATTGTACCTATATTGTGTACCTATATTGTGTGTTATTTCCTCAAATCTTTATGACCCAGGAAGTAGATAGCTAGTGAGACCCCTTGTCTGATGAGGCAACTGGGGACCTGAGTTTAAGCCACTGTCCAAAGTCATATAAGAATGAAAGAGAGAGCAGAGATCTCAATCCATGCCTTTCTGGTTCTAAGCCTTACTCTTCCTCAAGTAAGCATACAATATTTTATATATATTTGTAGTTAACCTGAAACTGTCTCTCCACAATACCTTGGGCAAGTCCTTGGCATCAGCTGACTTATACATCAGTGCTTTTAAGCTAAGAGTCAAGAAAACTCTTGTTTATAAAGGACCCAACAGTAAACATTTTAGGCTTTGTGGGATATAGAATCTCTGCCAAAATTACTTAAATGTGCCACTGTAGCATGAAAATAATTATAGACAGTAGGTAAGTGACTGTGTGTGGCTGTATTCCAATAAAACTTTATTTATGGAATAGACAGTGGGAAGAGGCAGAATTTGGCCTTTCAGGAAAAGCTTGCTATTCTAAGCTATTACTCACCATGTAACTAGATTGTCAATTCTTTATAGACAAATTCCAAATGTTAAAACAATTTTACATTATTTTATAATTTACCAATGACCAAGTACATATACATACTTATTTCAGTAATTGACAAAATACACAAAGGTACGAATTGATCAAGGCAAGAAATGTGTTAACTCATGCTGACTTTGAGTATTTTCATCCTTTCTTTTTAAAATTTTTTGAGATGGAGTCTCACTATGTTACCCAGGCTGGTCTTGAAATTCTGGCCTTAAGTGATTCTCCTGTAACAGTCTCCTGAGTAGCTGGGATTACAGTTGCAAGCTATGGTGCCCAGCAATATTTTGATTCTTGAAAAGGACTGTGCCAAACGTCTTAGTGGGGATAGACCAAAGAAAGGTGAGATGAGCAGGCAATCCTAGAGGGTAGGCATATGTCCTTTGAAAAGGGCAGTCTATTTTACTTCATGCAAGGATGAAAAATCTATTAAGCCAGTGAAAAATAGGCCACCCTGGCTGCATAGACAATAAGTAAGTGTCAGGGACTTGCAGATAATAGCAGGATAAGAAACTCAAATAGCAAGATAAGAGCACCAAAAAGATACTCTTTCTTTGAGATCTGTGAAGATAACTAGATCCTCTTATTCTCAGTGAAAAAAAAACAGATACATCTATTTCCATTAATTTTCCAAATAGTATTTGGTTTTGAAAATAAAATACCTTTATGATGAAATGTCTTAGATATAATTTAAAATATCCAAAAGATCACAATATTTGCAACAAATGTGAATATTTAAAATAGTGTACTAAAAATGGTATAATCTTAAATATACCTGTTAAAGTCCAGTTTCTAAGGGAATGTGGTTCTAAGGCCATTTGGAGATGGGGAGAGCACTCTGATTTCAATTCCCAACATCACTGTATGGGAATGTGAGAAGCTTTCCCAGGTCTTCCAGAACTAAGAAACTAGAGAATAAGGAAAGGCAATTTTATGACAATCATTTTTATGAGATTACATATAACTAGATCCAAGTGAAAGTTAATTTCCAAACATGTACACATTCAGGTAATAATAAGCTGCCTGTAAAATACCATTTAACAAAATGCATTTTATTTCTATTTTGAGGAATGATTTGCCCTTGAGGGACAAAATAGTCTTGTGCATGTAATATAAAGAACAGAACCACAGACTTCCCAAGGTTGTCTATATTTTCCTTTCTGTCTACACTACCGTCTTACATACAAGGTTGTCCCTAGCCTACAGCTAAATTCCCAAGCCAACATAGACATAAAAGAGGGAATGGAAGAAGTGAAGGAAAGAGGGAGGGGAGAAAGGAAGGAAAAAGGATGGGAGGATGAAAAAAAGGAAAAAGATGAGAAAAAATAAGAATTAAACACCCTAAAATGAAGGAAAAGCGGGTTGTCTTTGAAAGCCTAGTTCTCTCTCCAAAGAAAACTCTAAGAGGATGGGAGGAAATGGACCCTTGAAAGGTCTGTTCCATGTCCAAGGTCCTGCAGACTTGCTGACTCGCCTGTCCCGCCTCACTCTGGACATTCCCCAGAGTCTGTGCACTTAGTCCTGAACCTGCTTCCCACACTCACGATGCCAATTAAACTTCTTTGTGTACAACTTCCAAATCTCTTATCTCAATTACTGATCCATCTATTGGTCACTCATTTTGAGTCTCTAATTTTTGCATGGTATTTCTCTGTAGAAGAGCTCCCTTCATTTCAAAGCCTAATGTGATCAAACAAAAACGCAGCTTTTAAAGTCAGCTTTTCTTTCTCTACTTCAGTTCACCGTGGAAACCTTAGGAATCTTGAGTCCACATCCTATGACAAGCTTGTCCAATCTGCGGCCCGCATGTAGTTGAGGACAGCTTTGAATGTGGCCTAACACAAATTCATAAACTTTCTTAAAACATTATGAGATTTTTTGTGTGAGAGATATATGTGTGTGTGTGTGTGTGTGTGTGTGTGTGTGTGTATATATATATATATATATATATATATATATAAGCTTACCAGCTATCGTTAGCATTAATGTATTTTATGTGTGGCCCAAGACAACCCTTCTTCTTCCAATGTGACCCAGGGAAGCCAAAAGTTTAGATACCTCTGTCCTTCACCAATAAAGTCTTTCTTCAGAACATGTATTTGCATTCATTCTTCACTCTCCATTCCTTCTGACACCATTTAAAATCTTAGGCAAGCATAAATTTTAGAATAGTCTTTATATTCTTCATCTTTCATTCCTTTATCTCCAGGGTCTCCCCATGCCAAATGACCGGGGCTAAACGAATCTTACCAAATTATCCTTTTCACCCCACCATTCTCCTGCTAAAAAAAATCTTTTGACTCTCTCTGCATACAGAACAAAGTATAAGCTCATGGGTCTGGTGTCCTGTCTTTCACCATCTGTTTCCAACCCACCCTACCCATCCCCCCCAAAACTGAAACTCTCCATGGTTTAGGCAAGTCCATCAGCTCTTCTCCAAATGGCAATACTCATTCCAACCTTTTCCCGGTCATACATTCAACTAAATATCATCATTTATGTTCTAGGCATCTGGTGGCACAAAAATGAGTCATATTTCACTTTCACAATACATTGGAATAGTTTAAGTGCAAAATAATAGCTATACAAGGTTCAAAGGGCTTGTTAAAGTGAAGTAGTCTTCCACAAAAACCTTCAGAAAAGGGTGTTGAAGGATTGAAGGATGCACAATAGGGTCAAATGGAAGCAGTAGCTTGGGAAGTGGGGAGAGCACATAAGAAGTGTCTCTAGGGCTTCAGAGGTAAGAGTCACACTTTCCTATAATCAGGAATAGGCCAATCAAAAGGCCTTCTTATAGTCTGTGTTTTCCAAGCACAAGATGTTTAGATTTGTGAGGACTGAAAGTCAGTCAAAGAGGGTATACAGTTGCTCCAGGGATTTCACCCCAGGTCACATTCCTTGAAAATCAAACTGAAACTAAAGTACTTGATAGACATTATAGAGACCCAAGGGAAAAACAGCCAAGATTCAGGGATAGACAAAAACCATGCAAGCAGAGGTGTCTGGCTCCCTGCCTCCTTCTCAACCTTCATTCCCTGCTAATAACTTGGAGAAAGTTCAGTCAGTAGCTCTCATCTCACCACACCACTATTTCTTCAGCACATCCTCCAACTCTTGCCTCCTTACAATTTCGGAAACATTAAGGTAAAAGGCTAAGGAAATATGTTAGTTTTCTTGAGAACATTCTATGTGCCAGGCATTGTGCTAGGTGCTTCAACATATAAATAAGAGAAGAAGAAACTAAATAGAAAAAGGCAAAGTAGTGACTGGAAGTTAAAGCCAACAGCAGACAAATGAGAGCACTTCTTCTCAAATTGTTGCATGCTAGCTGCAACAGAACCCTCTAGGGCAACTGATAAAATGCCAGTGCCCAGGCTTCAGCCAAATAACTACAAGTCGGTAGACCTTGGATGAGGTCAAAAACTATATAACTATATGTGTGTGTGTGCATGTATACACATACATGTATAAACATATACACATGTATTTTAAAAGAAGAACCCCAGGCCAGGCACAGTGGCTCACACCTGTAATCCCAACACTTTGGGAGGGCCGAAGCAGGTGGATTACCTGAGGTCAGCAAGTCGAGACCAGCCTGGCTAACATGGTGAAATCTCATCTCTACTAAAAATACAAAAATTAGCCAGGTGTAGTGGCAGACACCTGTAATCCCAGTTACTTGGGAGGCTGAGGCAGAAGAATTGCTTGAGCCTGGGAGGCAGAGGTTGCAGTGAGCCAAGATCGCACCACTGCACTCTAGCCTGGGCGACAAAAGTGAGACTCCATCTCAAAAACAAAACAAAACAAAACAAAAAACAAGAAGCTCAGGCAATTCTAAACACCACACAGGCATTTATGCATAAGTCATCATTAGGACTCCTGAATTAGGGTGTCTACTTCTTCTTCTAAATACCATAGTCTTCGTCCAAAGTGGAGGAAAGAGAAAGAGATACCATACTTTACTGAATCTTGATGAACTCAAGACATCATTATTTTACATTTTCCTTAGGAATAGAAAAAACAACAACAACAACAACAACAAAAAAAAAAAGCCACTGGCAATGAAATCATAATATGCAAGCAATTGTAAGATGCCTCCCAATTTCGGAAATGTTAAAAGGCTTAAAAATGATGCATCTTTGAACAGATGAAATATAGTTAACATGCATCAAGCTTCCACTGGAGTCTTGTGGTTACATGCCTGGCAAGTGGGGTGAAATTCCCTGAGTTACACAGCTAGTGAGAGATCGAGCTAAGATTGTTCCCAACTGCAAAGCCAGAGCCCAGGTACTGCCTTCAATTACTTCACAGAGCTTACGTGAGTAGTCGAGCTCTGAAACAGGGACCCTTAACCTGTCATATACCTCTCCATGGAGCACACATAAAACATTTAGAACGGTTCTTGGCTCAAAGCAAACTCCAAACAAATGCCATCATTCCTGCCTTCACACAGCTTGCAGTGCAGTGAGAAACCCAGGTGTGATGAGAAGGAAAGCACAGGGTAGTATCAGAGAATAGAATAAGGGGACTAAACCAAGCCTTAGGTGGTCAGGCAAGGCTCCTGGACCAATTAACATTTAAGCCAAGACCTGGACAATGTTGAGTAGCACTTAGCATCAAATGAAGAGGTGGAATGGGGAGGGGTTTCTGTAAATCCTAGCCCTGATGTGAAAAGAAGAACATTATTCTGCTCTCAATCAGAGATAACACTGAATCCAACATTTTTTCCTGGCAGCCCACTCGAGCTTTGTCCATAGGACTCTTATCAGCTTCCAAGGTCGAGAAGGGGCCCACTGGGAGGGGAGGCAAACTTGAATCTCACTGGCTGTCAAGGGAACAGATGAACAGATCTGCTTGCAGGGCAGATGGCAATGGAGCAATAAATTAGCCCTATAAATACTTTAAATTTAAATGTTTAATCTCTCCTAATTACAATGAGACATTTCTAGAAAATTATTTTTAATAGCAGGCAAACCACAATTACAATGTTGGACTCTTTGGAGAGCCCCACTGCACCTCCCTAACCCCCATTCCTCCATTTAGGCATTTCAACTTGTTACATTTGGGAATAGCTTTATTATTCAAGGTGGTGATGTCAGCCTCCACAGATCTGCGATATGGGGTGGGACAGAAGGAATGCATTACACAGACTCATTGGGAACTGAGCCCAGCAAACACTTGGTGCCTGGAAGAGAACAGAAGGCCACATCAGTTTGCTTTACAGTAGGCTCCTAGCAAACACAAAACCAAACTCAGGCATTTAATTAAGGATACAAAGTTTTCCCTCATCCAAGATCATTAAAAAGCATTTTTCTTTTCTTTCTTAAAAAAATGACAAAAGCCATACTGAAAAAGAATGTTTACAGAATATTCAGACTTTTGCTTGAGACTCATTCAGGAGTAAAGAAATAGAAGGTGCAAGTTAGGTAACAGATTAATGCAGAGATGGCAACTATTCCAGAATCTAACCCGTGAATACTGAAAAGATTAGTGCGAGCTTGCCACTCGTGACCAGGGAAAAAGTTTTACAACAGCAAGTTCCACAGGCACTTCCTTTAAAAAAAAAAAAAATGTAGCAGCAAACACCTACGAGTCTGGTGAAATTCTGTGGACATCCTCTTCCCTGTTCCTTGCACCTGAATGTCCATTGCCAATTTGTTGGCCAGATCAAGAATGACTTCAGTGAGGCTTTTTTTTGGTGTCCCTTGAGTAAGGCTAGTCTCTCCCCTCTGTTATCCCCAGCCTGGTCCCTAGAACATATTTCTCTTACTGTAGATAAAGTACTGCATTGTAATTAATCATTTACACTTCTAATGCCCCACTAGACTAAGTGACCAAGGGCCAAATCCACATCTCATTTACCCAAAGTTTCTTGCACCTGGCACAGTACTTAGCACAAGGGTGTGCACAATACAGGTTGGGCAAAGTATTGACTGAGCAATGATCTATCTACACTGCTGTCTATTAAGAGAATTCCAGTCTTTATGGGTTTCTTGAAAGGCAGGGTGAGAGCATACTGAATCAGATGCACAGATCACTATAGTGTACATCTCAAACTTTGGTTATTTCCGTTTTTCTACAAAATCTAAAATATGTATTTTCCTAGTATTTTTCTTTAAAGTAATTCCCTTTATTAGTTTTCACCTTGTCCTAAGAAATAACCAGAGTGTTAATTCTATTTTTTTTCAAATATACAAAATATTAAATTACTAAATCGAACATTGTTCATCCTCACACGACCTCCAACCTTCTGGCATATAGTAATAGAGGGGTACATGTAAGACACTTGAGGACATCCTGGATTAATAAAATTTCAAGCTGAAAAGGTCACTTGAGATTACCAGACCCAACTCTTCATAAACAGAGAAGGAAACCACAGCCCAGAAGGACCTTATTTCTTTCTCAACTCATGAAATTAGTAAGAGAATGGACAGAGAATGCAATTACACAGAGAATGGACAAGCATCCAGGGCCTCAAGTTCCCGTGTTAGTGTTTTTGCTTTGACAACTGGGACAAATATAAGCAAGAGACAAAAGCTTTCACACCTGTAACATACAGCAAATATGTTCGAGATATTTTAAAAGATACTCTTTTATAAAAACAATGGAAGAAAATAAAAAAGGCTCTGGTGGAGTAATAGATATATGATTCCTTCTCTTTCCTAGTCTCCTAATAACTTACAATGTGTTCATAATACCCTTTATAGTGAAAAGAAAAACACACATACACACACACACACACACACACACACACTCATCCCATGTGATGGGTAACTTAATGTGTTAACTTGCTTAAGTTATGGTGTCTAGTTGTTTGGTCAAGTGTGTCTAGATGTCACTCTAAAGGTATTTGTTAACATCTACAACCAATTGACTTTAAAGCAGATTACCCTTTAGGATATGGGTGGGTCTCACCCAATCAGTTGAAGGCCTTAAAAGCAAACACAAGTTTCCCAAAGAAGGAATTCTGCCTCAAGAATACAACATAGAAATCTTGCCTCAGTTTCCAGACAGCATGCCTGTCCTATGAATTTCAGACACGTCAGCCACATGAGCCATTTCTTTAAATTAGTCTTTCAATAGAAAGACAGATTTTATTTTATTTTATTTATTTTTTATTATACTTTAAGTTCTAGGGTACATGTGCACAATGTGCAGGTTTGTTACATATGTATACATGTGCCATGTTGGTGTGCTGCACCCATTAACTCATCATTTACATTAGGTATATCTCCTAATGCAATCCCTCCCCCCACCCCACCCCACAACAGGCCCCTGTGTGTGATGTTCCCCTTCCTGTGTCCAGGTGATCTCATTGTTCAATTCCCACCTATGAGTAAGAACATGCAGTGTTTGGTTTTCTGTTCTTGCGATAGTTTGCTGAGAATGATGGTTTCCATCTGCATCCATATCCCTAGAAAGGACGTGCACTCATCCTTGTTTATGGCTGCATAGTATTCCATGGTGTATATGTGCCAGATTTTCTTAATCCAGAGAAAGACAGATTTAGATTTGGATCTCTAACTGCTCTGTTTCTCTGGAAAACCCTGAGTAATATGCCATATTTTTCCATGTTTGTGCATTTGGGAGAAAGGCATTTACACCTAAAGATGACCAGTTAGGGGTTTGGAAAGAAAATAAAGGAAAATAATAATTCAACAACCACAAAAAGGTTAAGTTTCATCTGTTATTGGTTAGCAGAGCAAATGTGAGAATAAAACAAAGTAAGCCACATACAGCATACCTCTTCAAATCAATTAATTATAAATTAGTTTTTACAAAAACCTTTTCAGGGAACATACTGAAGAATTCCTTTCCTGATGTTCTTTTTCTTTACACTTGATTTCCATTCTTTGTTTTCTTTAAATCGCTAATAAAACAACTAAAACACTCCTACCCAAGTTTCACAGTTTTCTTATGGTTTTTTCTCTCTTTTTGAGTGGGTGCCAGTAAAAAAGATACTGAATTCATTTCTCTAAAACAACAGTATTCATCCTCTTCATTTCCCCTACAAATGAAGCCAGCAGGATTTCTCCTAGTGCAATACTTTGTGTTACTGATATGCAACAACAGGCTTATCTTCCTCCACACTATCCCAGGGACACTATGTACAAAGCCTTTTATTAATGAATCAAAGAAGCCAATGAATTCTATAGCCCATAGTGACAACCAAATCAATATTTAAAAAATATTCACATCATAAAATTTAAATAAGAGGTCTCTTCCACTCTGCAAATCAGCACATTATAAATCTCCATGTTTCTATTAAATAATCTATAGCACCAATGAATTGCAGACCAGCTCCTGGCTCTGTTGTATGTTTATCCTTACACTTCCTGAACAGAGAAACAAACCATCAGAAAGTATTTATTATACTGTAGGCAACCCAACCACAACCAGTGAAGCCCCTTTCCAATTGCAATCTAAAATTGGGTAATGGTTACAATTGGATCCTTGAGGAGTGTGTCAATTTGCACTTAGTAAAGTGAATTTTAAGGCACGATTACCAGTTCTTGGTATTTGGTGCTTTCCAGTGACTATCCTAGTTGTTAGTGATGTTCGATTAAACTGGCTTAGAAAAAAGAAGACGAATAAGTCACATCCTGAGAATGGGGAACTGGAGAATGCCAGAGCAAAATACTTATGGACAGAGCACTGGACACAAGGTCTGGAATTTATATTTGGAGTCCTCACTCTTATGCCTCGCCTGTATTCTCATCTTTAAAATGTTAAGGAACAGAAATTTATCAAGCAGGAACCTTAATAAACAAGTGTCAAAGATTTAAATGGAAAACAATCCCACTTAGAGTATGATTCTTCGGTATTCTCAATAATCCAGCGTTCATCCTTTCAAATTCTAGAACTGAAAATGCCACCCCTATACTCTCAGCATGGTCTTCTAGAATTGCTAATATGGCCGCGATGTATTGAACAAAGGGTGGCATTATTCATAACTCATGTGACAGAACAGGTCAGGACTCTCTTGTAAATACCACTTATGAATCACAGTATTTTAGACATTTTGACCTACCTTTTCCAACTGGCAAATGACATGTTTATATAAGTCCTTTTGGCTATCATCAATGAGTAATTTGGGGGATCCAAGATTCTTTGAATTGCAATTGTCAATATAATTTATATGTTATTTTCAGAATCTAATAAGTGTGAAGGTACTGATAGCCAGAGATGACAAAGCCACACAGAGTTTATGCTGAAGAAACTCACAATCTGGTGATAGAAATAGACATGGGGGCCGGGTATAGTGGCTCATGCCTGTAATCCCAGCACTTTCGGAGGCTGAGGCGGACGAATCACGAATTCAGTAGTTCAAGACCAGCCTGCCCAGCATGGTGAAACTCCGTCTCTACTAAAGATACAAAAAACTAGCTGAGTGTGGTGGTGGTGCCTGTAATCCCAGCTACTTGGGAGGCTGAAGCAGGAGAATCACTTGAGCCTGGGAGGCAGAGGTTGCAGTGAGCCAAGATCATGCCACTGCACTCCAGCCCAGGCGACAGTGCAAGACTCCATCTCAAAAAATAAAAATAAAAATAAAAAAGAAAGAAAGAACTAGACATGGGTCTAGCTACTCATGATATAAGGTCCATAGCAGAGGAACAAGCAAAGAGTGAGGGAATGATATGGCTTGGCTCTAAGTCCCCACTCAATCTCATCTCAAATTGTAATACCCATAATCCCTACATGTCAAGGGAAGGACAGGGTGGGAGATGATTAGATCATGGGGGCATTTCCCCCCATGCTGTTCTAGTGACAGTGAGTTCTCAAGAGACCCATGGTTTATAAGGTAGTTGTCCCTGCTCTTGCTTGTTCTCTCTCTCCTGCTGCCATGTAAGACATGCTTCTTCCCCTCCTACCATGATTGTAAGTTTCCTGAGGCCTTCACAGCCATGCAGAACTGTGAGTTAATTAAACGTCTTTTCTTTATAAATTACTCAGTCTCAGGTAGTACCTTTATAGCTGTGTAAGAACAAACTAATACAGGGGACATTTAGGAAGGTTCATTTTGATTGGGGTTGCAATAGATCAGAGAAGCTTTCACAAAGAAAAGGAGCATCTGAAATGAGTCTTTAAGGATGATCTCAACTACAGTAGGTAGGGAAGGGCAGAAAGTATATCTGAGTCCAAAGACAGATTGTGACCTGAGTTCTAGTGGTGCACAGACTTTTTCATGTAGCTAATATGTATATTTGCATCTTTGTGGTTTCATTCAAATTTGCCAAATTTTGAGATTATACCTAATGAAATTCAAGATCTTTTAAAAACAGAAATAAAACATTTCAAACACAAGGACTTTTGTAAAGCCTGTGCTCTCCATATTACCCTGCCTCTAGAAATAAAATCCTAATATTGTTGTTTATAAATTCTAGCATGTTCCTGTAACTTCTATTTTCTACCTTTTTAAGCTTGGCATAAATATCATGTTTCACATATTATTCTACAACTAGACTGTCAAAATAGGTTGAGACCAACCTATTTTGAGTCAGATAACTCTAGTTCAATAATTTTAACTAATATTTAGTATTCTTGCATGAATAAAATAATTCACTTATCTGGTCTTCTACTCATGAAAATTTCATTTATTTTTTACTTTTTTTGCCATTACAAATAATTCTCCAATTAACATCTCTATAAATATCTTATTTCCCATATCAAAAAGTATCTCTATGCAAGTGGAATCTCTAGGTTATGGCATATTTATCTTTAGTTTTGTCACCTGAAATTTATTGCCTTGTATGCACAAGAAGACTGCATATTTTTTAGTTGTTAGTCCAGGGTTCTAACTTTGCCCAATAAATCAAGATTCTTTATTTTCTATTCATATTTTCTATATGTGGTCTACCTAGGTCTCAAATATTAAGGAAGTTAAAACTTTCTTCTATGATTGTAAATTTGTCAATTTTTCCATTCAATTTATTTATACATTTTGAGGTTATTAGGTGCATGGAACTTTAGAACTGTTACATCTTACCGGTAAGATATAACATATTGATAACATCTATTCTTATATATTATCAAGGATGCACTGCTAGACCACATACAATCTTTGGGGTCTGAGACAGTGACACTGAGCTAAGATTTTTGTTTTTGTTTTTGTTTGTTTGTTTGTTTTTGAGATGGAGTCTCACTCTGTCACCCAGGCTGGAGTGCAATGGTGTGATCCCGGCTCACTGCAAGCTCCGCCTCCCAGGTTTATGTCATTTTCCTGTCTCAGCCTCCTGAGTAGCTGGGACTACAGGTGCGTGCCACCACGCCCAGCTAATTTTTGGTATTTTTAGTACAGAGAGGGTTTCACCATGTTGGCCAGGATGGTCTCCATCTCCCGACCTCGTGATCTGCCCGCGTGGGCCTCTCAAAGTGCTGAGATTACAGGCGTGAGCCACCATACCCGGCCGACACTGAGCTAAGACTTAATGAAGAAGGGAATCAGGCTTGAGGCTCAACTGCTAGCAAGCTCATGCTGTTCATTGTTCAAACAGACTTATCAGGAATAGAAATTCTGACTCATATCTGCCTGACTCAACACTTTACATTTTAGTTGGGTCTCAATTCAGGGGGAGAAAAAATGAGATATATTTAATGATTCCCTAATATCCCAAAAGGATCCCCACCAGAGTGGATTTTGGTTCTGGCATCTGTCCCAAGGCTATCACTAGCACAACACAAATTTAGGAATTAATTATTCAGCTTATAGCTCCTGGAGTACATAGGAAGACAGGTGCATGAACTCAAGTTTTTCCAGGAAGACCTTTTTTTTCTCCCCCACCTAGAACCCATATTAAGACAGATAAATTTCCTTTTGCTTTCCTGTACTCAAGGGCATTCTCTTGAGACCATTCTTTCCCATAGAATACAGTCCTCTGAGAGTTCCTATTTTATGCAGGGATGGCAGTTCCAACTGTCCCACCTCCAACCACAAATGAGTATTAACACCTAATATCAGCCCTCTGATATTAGGGCTCCACAGGGGCAGTCCTACATACCTACCTCTCTGATTTGCAGTTTCCCTTTTGTTTTGAGCATCTGTTGATTTGTTTTACTTCCCTACAAGGCTCATCACACACTTATTAGGATTTTTATTTTATGTAGCATTTCTTGAGATTATAGTGGGAGGGCTTTTAGCTTATCTATTGTGCAATTCTGCCAGAACTAGAGGTGGAGACACATGTGACATGCACTTGGAACAGCACCTGGTCTCTGATAACTGCTACAAGTGTTTGCTGTAATTAAAAACATTCTCTCCTCTTCTCTTCTTTGGGTAGAAGTTAGGTGACACACATAGAAAGTCTAGTGTGTTACACTTACTGAATGGTTATACAAAACTATGCATTTTAAAATTAAAGTATATTCCTATAGAGAAATCTAGTGGGGTGCTGTAAAAATTCAATTTGAAATTGATTATGTGCTCTTTATTGAGAGGGGTGATGCCAATAAACAAAACATTTTTATTTAAAAAATACACATTTAAAAATAAAGTTTCAAAAATAATGTAAAACTAAAACTGTATCAGAAACTGTTAAAGAAGATTCAGAAATCTAACACTTTTTGGGAATCATTATATGTATTTATGATAAAGGGAGCAAATACATTGTGAGGCTCAGGGGAACTTAAGCTTTAAGACCCCTCATTTGCTCAGGGCTGAGAACGGGCCTTGCCAATGGATTAACATATTTTGGTAAAATTTCCAAAAATTTCAAAAGTGAGATATTTCATCCACAGTCAATTAGGATAATTGTTCCTTTCAATTCCCACTTTCCTCAGTCATGCCTTCCTATTGTCAGGCAATGCTAGAGAATCCACAGACATTTTGGGGACCCAGGTAAGGAGAAGTTGAGGTGGAATCACATTTAGTTTGAGTTTAGTGAGATGTACTTATATAGTCTTTATCGTATGATATAGTTCACTGACACCCATGTAGAGTTATTACTAGCTGTCTGAGTGTATGAATGACTTCCAAGAATACTTCTACACTACCCTTCCACCCATTTGGATTTATTAAGAGTCACGAGACAGTGGATGGAAATGTGTGTAGTGGAGGACAAAAATCTTTGAAATGTAAGGAAGCAGGAGCTAGGCTTTGAGAGATCCTTCCCCTTTCGACATAAAAAACTGAAAGTTAAAAACCTAGTTCTCATAGATAACAAAACAAAAGAGAAATGTGGAACATACTTGACAAGAGAGCACGTACAATTATAAACATATCTTATTTTTTTATTTTATACAGAATAGTAGGAGGTAGAATGTATGATAATTCCTGTTTTAGGGCTCAAACCTATATCATTATTAAAACCAGTGAATATGTGCATGTGAGATGTCACATTATATTAATCCAAATATCAATAATACCAAGAAATTTTAGTCAAGCACAATAGAGGAAAGATTGTATTATCTGTTCTTAATATAGAAAAATAATACAAACTTATTGTTTTAGAAAGAGACAGTTAATGAGCAAACAGTCAAAATATGAAGGCCAAAAAATTTTATAGGGGTATATCACTCAGATAATAAACATTTATTTTTCTGTATTTTGTCAGCTCTCTTAAATGTGTATTTTTTATTATTCTAAAGTAATACTCATAGTATACTTATTTTAATGTTTCAAATTTTGTAGGAAAATTTCCCAAACTATGTAAACTTTAAACCCCACAAAACCCTCTCCCCAGGGTGTAAAACAAAAACAGAAGAAAATAGACTAAAAAACGAACATATTTAATGATTTAGCAATGCTATTTTGACCACAATATTACAAAAATTTAAACTTTTGATAATGTATAGCAAATAAATCTATTCGGCGAAAACAAATTTTTAGGAAAATCACATCTCTATATTTTAAATTTTATCTGCATTGATCTTCTGTACAGTTAATTTAAAATAGAAATTAAAAGCATTTATAAATATCTAAAACTTTAATCTTTATCATTATCTTTGTATTTGTCCATTCTCATATTCTCATGCAACAATAAAGACATACCTGAGATTGAGTAATTTAAAAAGGAAAGAAGTTTAATTGACTCACAATTCAGCATGGCTGAGGAGGCCTCAGGAAACTTACAATCATGGTGGAAGGGGAAGCACACATGTCCTTCTTCACATGGCAGCAGCAAGGAGAAGTACAGAGTGAAGTTGGGGAAAAGTCCCTCATAAAACCATCAGATCTTGTAAGAACTCACTCACTATCACAAAAGCATAGAGATGACCATCCCCATGATTCAATTACCTCCCACCAGGTCCCTCCCACGACCCATGGGGATTATAGGAACTACAATTCGAGATGAGATTTGGGGGCAGACACTGCCAAACCGTATCAGTCTTAACACTGCCTTCGCCAATAAAAAAGAAGCCAAATGTTGAATTACAACTCTCAACCTGACTAGACGTAAAAGTAATTAGTGTGTTAAAGTTTATGGTTCATGGAATTATCTGATTAATAAATTTTGTTCAGAAAGCTATAAAATATAATAAATCTCTATTGCGTCCACAAATATAGAAACCAATATCCAGTAATTGAATGTAAAAGAAAAAAATTAGAAAAATAATGTTAAATAATTTAGATGTGCAGCATTTTTAAAAAGGACCTTCCCTGAGAATGACAAGATAGATAAGAAATGAGCTTGACTGCTATCTAATACAATACACATTGGATTTTCCTCCTTGATTTTTGTGTCAAATGCTTATGAGTTCCTGAAGGAGGGATATAACTTTTCCTGTGTTGTGTTCCTTTTATTTTGCCTGTTAACATAATTGCAGCACATCCAATTGAAAATGTTTACCAGGCAGCTGAACGTGAAGGAGGAGGACTCAGGAGAGAAGTCGGACCTGAAGATGAGGATCGGCTGTCACCTGCATTGAGACTGCCAAGGAGGGGAATAGTAATAAACAGCAGAAGATGGCTGCTGAAAGGCTCAGAAGTCACTCTATTTGAGAAATAAAGAAAACCAAAAGAGGTCATTAAAAAAAAAAAAGAGGGAAAAGTCAGAGAGATAGGCAGGAAACCAGGTTACAGCAGCACCTCATAGACGAAGGAAGTGAGTGCACTTCCAAAAACAAACACACAAAACAGGAATTGATCCACAATGTAAAACTCTGCAGAAAAGTGACAAAGAACAAGCACCAAAAAAAGGGGCATGATGGTGAAAAAACATAACTCATTGTTGACTTTACGGACTACAGTTCCAGCAGTGTAGCCACAGATCAAATCACAAGCGTGCACGATACAGTAAATACTGGAAGTATATACAAATTATTCCCTGAAGATATTTATTTAGGATTAAAATGAAGGATGTTTTAAAAATTAGGATGGTGGCCAAAGGAGAAAGCACATTTCTTTTGCTCCTTTTGATGTTGTCCTTTGATGTAACTGGAGTACATTCAAATAAACCTGTCCACTGGGAGGACCCAGGAGAGAAGTCAGGCCTGGAGATAAGGAGCTTGCTGTCATCTTCATGGAGATTGCCAAGGAGGAGAATGATAGAAACATAAGAAAAAGGCTGCTGACAGTCTTATAAATCGCTATATTTAAGGAGTGAAGTGAAAAACAGAAACAAAAGGTTGCCTTTAATTGTGGCTATTTTAAAGATAGAAGACATTGTACATATGTTTAGACAACAACATTTTATATAAAGACAAAATGCAAACCAAGAAAAGAAAAGGATATAACTGAGTCAGTCAGTCACATCCAGAGAACACACGAGATGATGAATTTAAGAGCAAGCAGCCATCATAAATTTGGTGATGGGTTCACCAGTGTTAATTTTACTATCGGTCATACAAACATATGTTACATTACTGTTATATATAGATCAAATATCACATATACTTTTTGAGTACAAAAATATGCGTGACCCTGGGAATCACTTTCGACAGCAGTCAGAGATGCCAGTTCCCTTCTCATTCCATTGTCAGCAGGAACCATCCATATCCAGAATATAAAGCTAAAGGCCTGTTCTGCCTAATCTTGCGATAGCTCTAAAGAGGACTCCAGGAGGAAGGGTGGGAAACTCTTAGAGCACTGAAAATAACTAAGCAAACACAACTTGAAATTTGTCATATTTTTCTTCCCTAAGTGAAAAAAATACTTAAGAAATAATCTACAAACAAAGCCTTTCCCTCATAAATATCCTGCTTAAAGTACTGAATTAAGTCCCAAGAAACAAAAGCCATGGTGGACTGAGAAGGAAACATTCTAGTTTCTATTCGCATCTCTATAACTCACTTTTTGCAGGCTACTGCAAGTCAACTCATTTCTTTGCCTGTCAGTATTCTCAGAAGTAAAATAAGCAGGTTGGATTAGATGATTTCACCTGTAACCGTT
The DNA here is from genome assembly GCF_003255815.1 of Theropithecus gelada. NCBI lineage: Eukaryota > Metazoa > Chordata > Mammalia > Primates > Cercopithecidae > Theropithecus > Theropithecus gelada. The sequence goes on from NC_037676.1 coordinate 120,798,709, forward strand.
CCTTTTCCCTCTATTATCTGTGAGTGTTGATCAATGCACACAAGCCTCTGCTTCCTGATAAGTGACTGAAAATCTTGGGGTTCCACTGGGTGCCATCCTCAACAAAATGGCAGAGTTGGCTAGAAACAGCCATGACTCACAGAAGTGCACTAATAAGCACTGCTGTAAATAACTTCATTGTGCTAAACCCCAGATGTTGCTGATAAATATTAGCCAAGTAAGCTCAAGAGGAGAAGGGGTCATTCAAGGAGAAGCACTTGTGTCTCAGAAAGTTGATGTGTAAATAGTAAGCCATATATACCAGATTTGCATAGAGGAGGTAAAAATAGGTCGGCTTCTTCAAAACAAAATAATTGCTTAAGCAGATTAACCATCCCCCCAACCCCGCTGCCACCCGCCCGCTGACTCCTCAACACACACATATACACAAATGGTGCTGGTAAAACAACATTTACCTCTAAGTCTCAAGCCCAGCAACTGAGACCAGGTACAGGTGCTGAGTACCCAGTAACACATGGTAGAAGAAAGCATGAGCCACATGAAAGTAAATGGAAGCAGTGGCTAATTGCTATCACTTACATACAACACAAAATGGGGCACTAGAGAAATGCATGCCCTAGAATGTCCTGACATCAGAACAATTGCTGGGACCCAGGAGAAAAGTTCTAAGATCTTCAAATGGCAATTTAATTTTAGCTCAGTAGTTCAGACTGAAAAGAGCACTGACAGTCTCTCTGTCTGGTAAAAAGAAAGTCATGATCAATACTGACTGGAGAGTAACAGTTAAGCATACCCATCTTTGTTGGGGTTTGCACTTGATCTGAGGTTCAGCAAGATTCCTGCCTATGAAGAGCTTACAGCCTATGAGTATGCAGCATTGCAGTGTTTCCAGATGCCACCTGGATTAATCTAGTTAGGCTACACTTATGGGGCAGTAACAAACATCCCTTGAAATCTAGGGACACTATGAAAGTGTATTTCTTGCTTAAACAAAGGTTGCTATAAGTTAGCTTCTGAACAGCCATCCTCCATGCAGTGACTTGGTGATTGAAGCTCTTTTGACTTTGGGTTCTGCCATCTTAACATGTGGCCACCATACTCCCCAAAGAGAAAAAGGTAGTTGGAAATTGCACTGGGGTTTTTGCTGCCCCAGCCTGTAAATGCAGCATGCCACTTTCTCTCACAGGCCACTATCTAGAACTAGTCATTCCGGGAGATTGAAAAGTACAGTCTCCCAAGAATCCAGAAGGGGAGGAGAAGGGGATGTTGGTGAACTCCAGTAATAGCTATCATGACAGCGCTGGTGAAAAGCAAATATACCCTCATATTCCTACAGGAAATTAATAAGCCTTAAAGCCAAGACTGTACCAGCTCATCCCAGTAGCCCTATTCTTCCTCTTTTCCAACTGCCTATGAAATGCATTGGTCTCCTTTTACTTGATGTATAAAATGGTTAGCCATAGGTAAACCTGGTTGGGGAGCAGGATCAAAAAGTAGACTGAAAGAGAAAGGCCAGGTGACCTATTTCTAGCCAAGTCCTTTCATGTTGTACCATTACCCTTCAAACTGAACAGCTGAGGCCTAAGGCTGCTCACAGTCCAATGATGACAGAGCAAAGATAATAATCATCAAAGAAGTAGCACCAGCAGGGGCAGGGAAACTGAAGGGATACCAACACCTCCTAGAGACAAGGACCAGCAGAAAACCCCTTGGCTTCTACGTTCTTCATCACATGCACACATACACACACCTCATGTGACAAGTGTGACCTCTAATCTGTACATCTTTAGTTGAGATCTCTTTGGAAGCCTAGATTTACAAGTTACAGACTACTTGACATCTGTTGGATATAACTAAGAAACTACAAAATTAACACAGTCAAAATGAAACTTGTGATTCCCCCCACCACCCTGAGGCTTCCCTTATTCTCCCTCTCTCTCTCACCAGTTTTCCCTATTTCACTGAATAATACCAACATCCAGTTAGCTGCTCAAACCAGAAACTTCTGAATGATCCTTCATTCCTCTCTTTGCCTCCATAGGTTACACCTAATCATGTCTTATTAATTCCATCTTGAAAATAGATGTCAAATTTTTCCACTTCTCTCCATTTCGACTGACACCATCCTGGCTCAAGATACCATGATCTCTCAACTGTGTAAGCTACAAAAATCCCTTCCTCATCTCCCTGTTTTGTGCTTGCTAGCTCTTAATCAGCTCTCTGCGGAGCAGCTAGAGTCTTCTCTTTATAAATCCCTCCTCTGTGTAAAACCTTTCATTGATCTTCCATTGCACTAAGTATAAAATTCAGATGAAACCACATGATCTCCCCAACATCATTCTGAGCCATTTGGAAACCTGCCACAATGATCTTCTTTCTTTTCTAAGTAGGCTATATTCCTACTTCAGCGTATTTATAAAGGCAGACCATGCGCCCATCTTCCCGCACAGCTGCTCCTTTTTAACATTTCGGTTTAATCTCAGAAAACACCCTTCCTCTTTCATTCCCCTGTCCTCTACTCCATCTTTATTTTCGATCTCAGTTTCTCAAACCTCAGTTGGTTTCCTTCCAAATATATATATTAGAATTTGCATTATAGTACTTGAGATATGGTTACCCAAATAGAACAGAAACCCTGTGAAGGTAGAACCCACTTCTGTCTTGCTCAATATAGTTATTACCAGAGAAGGGGCCTAATATACACTTTTGAATCTAGAACGGTTTGTGCGTTTTCAAGGACATAAAAGCCACTCTCACTAAATAAAAAGGGGTTAAATGATATATTTTATACTGCGTCAGGATCCTGCATAACACAGGTCATAAACTAAACTGCCCATAGAAGCTTAGAAAGAAACATGAGTGAAGAGCACCAGACATAGGCAGATCCAAACCAGAGCGACTGTTCAAGAGGGGCAGCTTCTTGACAACTCCAAATTTAGGCTTATCATTTAGGTATATATTTAGGCTTATCATTTCCAGATCTTTTAATTTTTCAAGAGAAATGAGAAATCTAGAGCTTTTAAAAGAAAAATTTCTGGATTTCTCCACTGTTAAAAAATAAACTTTCAGTTTGGATGAACCAACAAAACTTGGTGGTGGATTCAAGATGGTTACAGGCAGCCAATTTGAATCCTGTGCTAAAAATATATACATGTTTTTTTTCCAAACCGCCTTGCCAAAACATTTGCTGAGGATAATGATGATAGCAAAAATAACAATAGTAAAAATCTTATATAGTGCTTACTGCATGTCAAATGCTATTCCAAGCACTTCACTTCTTCACTTATAAACTCTAATGATCCTAACGACATCTCTCTCATGAGGTAGATGTTATTATTATTCCTACTGGACAGATGAAGACACTCACTAAAGCAGAGAGAGGTAAGAAATTGGCCCTGGGTAAGTGGCAGAGCAGATATCAGACCCCAGAGCCTGTCTTCTTTACTATGGTATTTGAAGATAAGTCAAAAATAATGAAATCACATTTCCTCTACAAACACCTTCTGCTTGATATAAAACGCAAGCTTTGATGTTTTCCTGTCATCCATGTGTTCTAGTTCTGACCTGTTAACTAACAACCTCTAAGGTGTTACTATCACCCAGGCATGTGTAGGGTTAATCCTTCCTCATCTATTCAGTACAACATGAGAAAAGGCTGCTATCAGATTCTTCCCATCTCCCAAAATAGATAAGCTACACAATACACAAGTTAGATATGTGAATATCTACTACCTAAACTGAAGAATTATCTAAGGGACAAAGAGGCACTGAAGTTCAGCTTTAGTTATGGTATTTAGCCAAAAATCTGCTATTAGGATTCGGCTTCAGCCTTGGTTTTTGGCAGGCCAAGTAGCCAGATGCCATTTCAACTATATTTGTGGCAACCCTGAACTTGTGTGCAATTAATTATCATTTGATCATATCTAACTATTGTAATATTATCAATAACAAATAGCAGTGCCCTTTGGTTTTACTGTTGCTTTATGAAAATTCCCTTTCTAATAAATGTAGATATTGTAGGTGTGATTTAAACAGCAAAATCCTTCCAGTTTTTTTATATCTTAAAATCCTACCAGCCAGTTGAAGACTGAATGTATCCTAATTATTATAAGAATTCATTCAAACAAATAGTTGAGTCCTTCCATGTATTAGATATGGCAGTCAGTGTCAAAGACGTGTCACTAAACATGGGGTCCTGCCTCACAGAGTTCATACTCCAGTGGATGATAACCTAAAATAATGATAAACATAAATTATATATGATTTTAGAAAGTGGTGTGTTAGTGGGGTAAAGAAATTACAGGACAGAGTCAGGGATCAGGGGCCTTGGAAGAGAGGATACTATTGTAGTAGAACTGACCATTTCAGTCTCACTAAGGAGGTGATACTAGAGCGAATATTTGAAGGAAATTAAGGGGTGCACCTTGTGTATCCCAAGGAAAGAAGATTCAAGGCAGAGGCAACAGCCAGTATAAAGGCTTGGAGGTGGGAAGGTACCTGGTTTGAACTGGGAGCAGCATGAGCATAGAAGAGCCTAGTAGCAGATGACAGGAGGGACTTGCCAGGGCACAGATCATGCAGGACGTGGTAGGGCATTAAGAACTTTGGCTTTAATTTGAGGAAAACAGGATGTGATTAGAGGATTATGAGCAGAAGAGGGACATGATCTGACTCACACATTAACAAGATCATTCCGGTTGCTGAATTGAGGGTCATGTTTTACAATGAATATCGTGAAAACATCACTTAAGAAGCAAACCCTCAAGTGAGAAAAGCAAAATTAAGCCTGATTTTGAGAATTTAAAAAAATCATCTTGCACAACCCAAAGCTTTATTTTATGGGACTGTTTCAATGAAATAGCATCATGACCACCAGCAAGATGGCAAGTCCAGGAGTTAAAGACTTTAGTCAGTTATTATTGGAGAGGAGGAAAGCTTATTGACTTCGGGGGAATATCACCATTAACACTACTACGGTAATGCCAGAGCTTGAAGAAAGCGTATTTTGCTCCTTCACTGACCTCAGTTGAAAAAGAGCATATTTTCAGTATCATAAATATGCAATAGAACAACCACAGGAGCTGACAGCTGAGAAATTAATACCACTGCTCTACAATGCCAGTTTTAAAAAATTCTGCTTGGTTTAAGTTTAATTAAGTTGTAGTAAATAAGTATTCTTATTAATATTTCAGATTTATTCTTGTATACTAAGACATTCGTTTTATGATGGTGATATTCAACTTCAGTCAATAGTAATTTAACACTCAGCCATTTGGCATTTGGCTGAAATACAAATTTGGTGCAGGTTCAGCAACCTTAATCTAAAAATCCAAAATCAAAATGCTTTAAAACCCAAAACTTTGAGCAATGACATGATGCCATAAGTAGAAAATTCCACTCTTGACCTCATATTATAGGTCAGTCAAAATACAGTCAAAAATTTGTTTCATGCACAAAACTATTTAAAATATTATGTAAAATTGCCTTCAGGCTATATATATATAAGATGTATATGAAACATAAATGAATTTCATGCTTAGACTTGGATCCCATCTCCAAGATATCTCATTTGGATGAGATATTGAACTTGGAATATACAAATACTCCAAAATCTTAAGAAAATCCAAAATCCAAAACATGTCTCATCCCAAGCATTTCGGATACAGGATGCTTAATCTGTACACATTAGACAAAATGTGTGTGCTTCCTAAAATAGATAGGTTGAAGCCCTAACCCCCAATAGGGTGGTGTTTGAAAGTAGGGCCTTTAAGAGGTAATCAGGGTTTTAGATGATGTCAATGAGGGTGGGGGGCCCCATGATGAGAATGGCATCCATACAGAGGAGAAAGAGACACCTGAGCTCACTCACTCTCTGCCATATGAGAACACAGTGAGAAGGTGATCTCTGCAAGACAGAAAGAGCATCCTCACTGGAACCGACTCAGCTGGCACCTTGATCTTGGATTTCCCAGTCTTCAAAACTGTGAGAAATAAATGTCTGTTGTTTAAGCTACCAAGTCTCCAGTAATTTGTTACAGCAGCTGAGGCTGACTAATACAGCATATATCTAAGAGTATGTGTAATATCAACATTTGAAAACGATTTCTAATCCATACAGCCTTGGAAGTAATATTTCAGGTTTTACTTGGCACCTGGTAATCCAGTTTTTCAGTTTAAGTCAGGAGTTCCTAATCACTTAAAAATAAAGAGAAGAAGCTGTTTTCCATTTCTTTCAAGTTTGGGCCAGATCAGGGAGATGAGGTAGAAATCACGGGAGCCAGCTGATGCCTACACCAGGGACCCTGAATAGAGCTGCAGAGAAGGGTGAAAGAGCCACACCATCTGAAATCTTGGCCAATCTTGGCCAGTGCTAGAGGGTAGCAGAAGTCATAGGGCCTTATTCAGGCAATTGGAGACTTTTTTAAACTTTTAAGTTCAGGGATACATGTACAGGTTTGTTATATAGGTAAACTTGTATCAGGGGGTTTATTGTACAGATTATTTTGTCACCCAGGTATTAAGCCTAGTACCTACTAGTTATCTTTCCCAATCCTCTACCTCCTCCCATCCTCCATACTCTCACAGGGCCCCGTATGTGTTGTTCCCTTCTATGTGTCCATGTGTTCTCATGATTCAGCTCCCACTTACAAGTGAGAACATGCTATATTTGGTTTTCTGTTCCTGTGTTAATTTGCTAACGATAATAGCCTCCAGCTCCATCCTTGTCCCTGCAAATGACATGATCTCATCCTTTTATATGGCTGCATAGTATTCCATGGGGATATATACCACATTTTATCCAGTCTACCATTGATGGGAATTTAGGTTACTTCCATAACCTTGCTGTTGTGAATAGTGCTGCAATGAACATATGTTTATCTTTATAATAGAATGATTTCTAGTCCTCTGGGTATATTATACCCAGTTATGAGATTCCCAGGTCATATGGTTTGGCTGTGTCCCCACCCAAATCTCATCCTGAATTTCCACGTGTTGTGGGAGGGGCCCAGTGGGAGGTAATTGAATCATAGGGGCAAGTCTTTCCCATGCTGTTCTTGTGACAGTGAATAAGTCTCACGAGATCTGATGGTTACAAAAAGAGGAATTCTCCTGCACAAGCTCTCTTTGCCTGCTGCCATTCATGTAAGACATGACTTGTTCCTCCTTGCCTTCCACCATTATCGTGAGGCTTCCCCAGCCATGTGGAAGTGTAAGTCCTATTAAGCCTCTTTCTTTTATAAATTCCACAGTCTCAGGTATGTCTTAATCAGCAACATACAATAATACAGTAAATTGTACTGTATAAATACAATTAATTGTATTGGATAAATACAATACAATAAATTGGTACTAGGAGTGATACAATAAATTGGTAGTAGGAGTGGGGCACTACTGAAAAGATACCCAAATTTGTGGAAGCGGCTTTAGAACTGGGTAACAGGCAGAGGTTAGAACAGGTTGGAGGGCTCAGAAGAAGGCAGGAAAATGTGGGAAAGTTTGGAACTCCCTAGAGACTTGTTGAATGGCTTTGACAAAAATGCTGATAGTGATTAATAAAGTCAACAAAAAATTTGCAGCCTGACAATGTGATATAAAGAAAAATCCCATTTTCTGGGAAGAAATTCAAGCTGGCTGCAGAAATTTGCATAAATGACAACAAAAGAAATTTTAATCCCCAAGACAATGGGGAAAATGTCTTTAAGGCATGTCAGAGAGCTTCACAGCAGCCCCTCCCATCACAGGCCCGGAGGTGTAAGAGGAAAAAATGGTTTTGTGGGCCAGGCCCAGGGTTCCCATGCTGTGTGCAGCTTAGGGACTTGGTGCCCTGCATCCCAGCTGCTCTAGCCATAGCTGAAAGGAGCCAACACAGAGCTTGGGCCGTCACTTCAGAGGGTGAAAGTCTCAAGGTTTGGCAGCTTCCATTTGGTTTTGAGCCTGCCAATACACAAGAGTCAAGAATTGGGGTCTGACGACCTCCACCTAGATTCCAGAAGATGTATGGAAATGCCTGGATGTCCAGGCAGAAGTTTGCTGTAGGGGCAGGGTCCTCATGGAGAACGTCTGCTAGGACAGTGAGAAAGCAAAATGTGGGGTCAGAGCCCCAGCACAGAGTCTCTACTGGAGCACTGCCTAGTGGAGCTGTGAGAAGACGGCCACCATCCTCAAGACCCCAGAATGGTAGATCCACTGAGAGCTTGCACCATGGGCCTGGAAAAGCCGCAGACACCCAATGCCAGTCCATGAAAGCAGCCAGGAGGGAGGCTGTACCCTACAAACCCACAGGGGTGGAGCTGCCCAAGACCATGGGAACCCACCTCTTGCATCAGTGTGACCTGGATGTGAGACATGGAGTCAAAGGAGAGCGTTTTGGAACTTTAAGATTTGACTGCCCTGCTGGATTTTGGACTTGCATGGGGCCTGCAGCCTCTTTGTTCTGGCCAATTTCTCCCATTTTGAATGGCTGCATTTACCCAGTGCCTGTCCCCCCACTGTATGTAGGAAGTAACTAACCTGCTTTTGATTTTACAGACTCCACAGGTGGAAGAGACTTGCCTTGTCTCTAATGAGACTTTGGACTGCGGACTTTTGAGTTAATGCTGGGATGAGTTAAGACTTTGCGGAACTGTTGGGAAGGCATGATTGGTTTTGAAATGTGAGGACATGAGATTTGGAAGGGGCCAGGGGCAGGATGATATGATTTGGCTGTGTCCTCACCCAATCTCATCTTGAATTCCCATGTGTTGCAGGAGGGACACAGTGGGAGGAAACTGAATCATGGGGGCAAATCTTTCCCATGCTGTTCTCATGATAGAGAACAAGTCTCATGGGACCTGATGGTATTAAAAAAAAGGAGTTCCCCTGTACAAGCTCCCTCTCTTTGCCTGCTGGCAAACATGTAAGACGTGCCTTGCTCCTCTTTGCCTTCCACCACAATTGGACTTACACTTCCACGTGGCTAGGGAAGTCTCACAATTAAACCTTTCTTTTGTAAATTGTGCAGTCTCAGGAAGGTCTTTATCAGCAGCCTGAAAACAGACCAATACACCAGGTGGTACGGTTTGGCTATGCCCCACCCAAAATCTCATCTTGAATTGTAATCCCCATAATCCCATGTTGTGGGAGGAAACTGGTGGGAGGTAATTGAGTCATGGGGGCTGTTTCCCCCATGCTCTTCTCGTGATAGTGAATCGGTTCTCACAAGATCTGATGGTTTTATAAGCACTGGCATTTCCCCTTCTGGCATTCATTCTCTCTCCTGCTGCCCTGTGAAGAGGTACCTTCGCCATGACTGTAAGTTTCCTGAATCCTCCCCAGCCAAGCAGAACTGTCGGTCAATTAAACCTCTTTTTTTTTTTTTTTTTTTGAGATAGAATTTCACAATTGTTGCCCAGTCTGGAATATAATGGTATGTTCCTGGCTCATCTCAAGCTCTGCCTCCTTGGTTCAAGTGATTCTCCTGCCTCAGCTTCCTGAGTAGCTGGCACTACAGGCACCTGCCGCCACGCCAGGCTAATTTTTTGTATTTTTAGTAGAGACGGGGTTTCACCATGTTGGCCATGCTGGTCTCGAACTCCTGACCTCAAGTGATCTACCCATGTTGGCCTCCCAAAGTGCTGGGATTACAGGCGTGAGCCACTGCACCCAGCCTAAACCTCTTTTCTTTATAAACTACCCAGTCTTGGGTATTTTCTTATTGCAATGTGAGAACAGACCAACACACTGGGTCAAATGGTATTTGTTTTTTGGTCTTCGAGGAATCACCATAATGTCTTCCACAATGAATCTAAGTGAAGTTTAGAATGACTGCCACAGACTATAATAAGGAATTTTCTTGGTCTCAGTGACAACCTAGAGTGAACTTTTGAAGGGTGAAAGGTAATGGAATGGCTTTGGAAGTATCCCTTGTCCATTGTGTGGATAATATGCCACTTGTACCAACCCAGAAAAGCATTCCCTTGATATCATCAACCACTATAGAACTCAATAAGACATCCTCTGCTCACTTGTGGAGGAGCTAAAGATAATGAAATAACTATGAGGCAACAGACGTAAACCCAGAGGCAAGGAGCTTCTGTATCATATGAACTGACTTATTCATTCATTTATCAAAAATGCAATCTTTTTATTATGTGCTGGACACAGTAGTAGGCATTGATATTGCAGCAGTGAACAAGGCAGACAAGATCATTGCTCTCAAATAGTTTAAATTCTGTGGAGAGACAGAAAACAAACAAGATTATTTCAGACCAGAAAAAGTTAAATGCAGGACATCAAACCAAGTGATGTCAGAGAATGTGACTGGGGACTCATTTAGTTAGGGTGGTCTGGAAAGACCTCTTGGAGAAGCACATTTGAGCTAAGACCTAAATGACAAGGAACTAGCTGAACAATGATCAAGGGGAGAACATTATAGGCAGAAGGGATGGCAAGTACCAATAATCTCCAAAGATAATCACTTTAGTAATTTAGTAGTTTGGGTGGATAAACTCAAATGAATCTGGTGGGCTCTGATACACTCGCCTGAATACTGCCCTCCTTTTACATTTCAGATGGCATATCCTGTACTCTTCGTCCACTAGACAAATACTATTAACTAAGTGGCTCCAAGCACTTGTTATTTCCTATAGATTTGTCAGCACAAAAGAGGGAAAAGCACTGTTCATGTGTTGGAGGAACTGTGTTTTAGGTAGACTGTGTCACTGCTGGCCTCAAGATCTTTGTGAAGTCATTCAGTCTCATCTGAGTCTCATCTCCCTAACCTGTAAAATAAATTAGATGGTGAAATGCTCTCTAGGTTTTCTTCTTTGTTCATCATACAATGAACCTATGGCTTAAATGTATCCTATTAATTGTCATACTTTTCAGAGCTTAACATGTTAGCAATAAAAGCTTACCTCTTCAGATATAAGTTTACTGTAGTTTCATTTGAGCCCTGTCCAAGAACTCAACATACATGTACTGGGGTCCTGAAACTCACATAGCATGAAGTCATATTTGCTTGTCTCTTGTCCTGACTCTTATGAGAATTCTTAAGAAAGTACATGCTCATTATGTTTTGCATGCATTGTGTCCTTTCCTATCATGGGTGACATTATATTGGGTTGGCAGCTTCGTTTGGAGACATTTTTGCTCCTTGAGCCAAGAAATACAGATAGCCAAGAATTAGATCATTCTATCCCTAAATTGCAACAGACCTTCTCAAAGGCAGCTAAGCAATGTAATTTGATCAAGGTTAAGTACAGTCAACCCTTCATCTTTTAACCTAAGTCTAAGTTCTTTTTGCTCTCTGTTTTAATCCCAGATCAATGGTTCCTGCTTACTGTTACAAATGTCCACAAGTTGCCCTTCAGTCAACTCTCATTTATCTGCCTGTGGCTTATCCAAAGCACCCAGCTTTCTCCTCCTCCTGCCTCCAGCACCAGGTTCCAGGCCAGCTCCTTTAACTCTGTGCCAAAGAAATACAAACTAAATCTAATATTAGCCTAATGAGAAAAGGCTATCTGCTGCCAAAGATTCACATAATGCATCCCAAAGCCAACTGCAAGCAATTATTCACTGTTTTAGATGTTGGCATTGCTTCTCCCTTATATAATACAGCAATCGAGATTTGCTGTTTTCTCCCTGAGGAGTAATGAATACATGCAGCATTTTAACCTCTTCTTTTGCCTAGTTGGCCAGATTCTCAGTTTAACAGACTATATTTTATTTTGAAATAAATAGATCATTTGTATATTTCATGTTAGGAGCATTAAAAACCTTGAATTTAGAGCCATTAGACATAGAGAGTTACATCTTCCTCCAGATTTTTAGCCAGAAACTAAATTTTAGTGAGTCATTTTACATCCTTGGGTTTCTCAGCTGTAAAATGGGGATACATTTTTATAAAGGAAAGGTACAGGGGAGGCATGCAAATATAAGGAACACTCAAAGCTCTGACTCCAGGAATTAGCATTGTGGCAGGAAAAAAAAAAAGGGATTATCAACCTTATGAAACCCTTATTTGACAGGCATAAAAACACAGCAAGGTGAAGTTTCCTCATGAACACCTAGAAAATCAAGTCTAGAAGTCAGGAATTCCCAATGTCATGTTTAGGCCACTTGTAAGGACACATTATAGAATTCCAAGATAGGAAACAGATAGGATACTGATGGGCTGATGGGTTGATCTTATTCCACAGCCAGAATTGCCATAGAAACTCAAATTCCAACCATCAGAGCATTTGGGAACATCAATTTCAAAAGAAACTCCTGAGTATTTTGATATTTTTTTAAAATGACTGAAGCACTTGTCCACTCAGGTCCAAGGATGAGGATCAGATAGAATATCAACACAATTCCATTTTTCATCTTATTTCTATACCCAGAGAATTTCAATGGTTTCCCACAGATTAGAGCAGCACTGTCAAATAGGACTTTCTGCCACAATGATCATGTTCCATGTCCACACTGTCCAAAACAGCAGCTCCTGGAAATATGCGATAATGAACACTTGAAATGTGGCTGGTACGACCAAAGAAATCAATTTTTGCATTGTATTCAATTTAAATAAATCTGAATATCCACATGTGCTAGTGGCTATTGTATTGAACAATGGAGGTGGAAAGTAAATCCATGCTACTCACTCCAGCATTCAAATTCCATCACACAGTTTGGCCCCAACCTATTGTTCCAGACTCAATTTCTGACACACAAACTCTGACTCGAAGACACTGATGGTGAACACACCTGGGCATTTCTGCTACCATACCTTGGCTCACAGTGCTTAAACGTCATGGCTAAAGGCACCCTCCATTCTTAGGGCTACATATTGGAATTTATCCATACTTCACAGCACAGGTTAAGTTCTTCCTGGGCTAGAGTACACTCCCTCGCAGTCTTGTTCTGACTGCTCTGTGAGTAAAGGGTTAATGAATCTCAGGGCTGGCCTGTCTGAGAAGGACTTCAGTCTCCCATAGGGCTGGTTTTTTGGAAACTGCTACATGGAACCACTCCTGGTCTTTAGGAGCTGTGGCTTTGTCTTGAGTCTACATGACTAGAATGGTATAAAAGAACAGTGAAAAAAAGAGGCTGTGCCTTCTCTGTATCAAAAAGACGCATCCTCACCTGGACTCTCAACTGTGACAGCTGTGTGGGTGATGGGTCAAAAGAAGCTGTGCACTTGGATGACTTCTGGACCTCCCAATGAGATGAAAATGCTTTGCCAACTGTATTTCTTGCCTGTACCCTCCTATGAAGCTAAGTAAACAGAGTATTTTACTCTTAAACTGGTAACTATAGCTGTGGCATGGCATGGCATGCATATTTTCTCTGAGTTTCCAAGTACTCACAAGAATTTAGGACTTATATTGGTAAGTATTTTTTGTGGATCCACATTTCAAATGGATTCATTTTTTATTTCCAACTAAACTGTATGCTTCCCAATAAGACTTACAAGTGATCTGGGTACTCTACTGGTTTCTCTTTGGTCTATAAGAGCTGGAGGCAACTTGTGGCTAGATGACCTTTTTCTGGAATAAAGGTTCTGAGTCTTTTGAGGAATTGGGGCGAAGGGTCCCAAAATGTCACTTTCTAAGATAGAGTATTATTTTGCCCAAAATGAATACAGATACACACACACATTTTAAAATTATGAAAGCATACAAATTTCAGTCTCAACAGGATAGATTAAGCACATGCTACCATCCTCCCCCAATCCACATATACACACAGACTCTAGCATTGCCTATTAAAGATAAGCTCACTAAGCTCCTCCGGAACAGGTGGTGTGCTGAGGGATTGGTTGCAAATCCCAACATGGCAGGACTCAGAGTGGCAGGGCCCAAAGGCACACTAAGGAGCTGGAACCAGGTTCCCAGTGAGAAGTCTGCATATGGAAGAACTTGATTTGCATAATCAGTCAGAAGCAGACAGAGAGAACATCAAATTGAAACATTAGTGTAATACCTGGTCAGAGCTCTCACATCCCAGAGTTCAGGTAAAGGTAGATCCAAAAGCACCTTACCAGAAGGCTCTACAATTCAAGGCACACATGGCCAAAAAGACCCCACGATAATTCACTTAACTGGCAGATAAACCACCAGCAAGAATTAGAAGCCATGTGAGGAAATTCAGCACCCTGAAAGCATAATACTAACCCAATAAACAGTAACCCAACAATCATGGTTGAGCTACTAAAGTTAATGGGACAATCTGAAAATGGCTTTAAAATAAATGCACTTAAAATAATACACATCTTATTTAAAATTCAAGCAAAGCGGTACAGAGAGTAAACGTTTTCTCCATAATTTTAACTTCAGATAGAAACTGCTGCTCAAACTGTGGAAAACCCTCCCAGACTCAGTGATGCCTTTATACAGAGACAGACATTTTTACATAAATGGAAACAAACTATATCTACTGTGTCATAACCTGCCCTTCTCGTTCCCTTTCTACTTTAAAATATTATCACATACATTTTCCCACATAAATACCTATAGGTCTCCTGCATCCTCACAAAGGAAAAATTATATCCCATTGCATTAATACACAGTTTCTTTAGCCAGTGTCCTGTGAATGAACATGTGGGCTATTTTCAATGTGTTCTCCTGTAGCCATCTTTGTACATATGGATGATTATTTCCTTAGGCAAGTTCCTAGAGAGGAAATTATTGGCTCCCAAATTGCACACATTTAAAATTTTGATAACTATTATCAAGCTTGTCATCCAGAAAAGCTGTACCAATTTACATTACTGAATGGCTTTAGAGGTATGCATTCCTAGCCACAGGTTTTTTAAGGTAGGTTTAGAATGGGTCAGTTTACCAGAGATTCAATTATACACCCAAGAAAAGAGAAGAAGGCTCACAACTCTACTAGTCCTCTAAATGCAACGGAAGGGAAAATGTAAATGTGTTTGTACCTGCACAAAACAAATGCCTGTTGTTTAAGGTACAAAAGCGTCAGGGTCAGTCATGCTGCTGGCATCCATAGTAATCACACTATAGTAATTTTAACTCTGTTCCCCCAGCAGCCACTGTTGTTCCCTCATCCTCCGTTTAAACAAGTGGACAAATTCTTTGTCTAAGCTTTACTAAAGCCTCTTGTCTGTTCACCCCTAAATATGACGGTAGTGTGAAAAACCCAGAATCTCCTTTCAACCTCATTTATTGGGGATGGGTATTCACTGTAGATGATTTGCATAAACTCAAATGAATCTGGTTTCCAGTATTACTTTGTTCCAGAGGAAAGGCTCATTATACACATCCACACTCTCATTGAAGTATGTTTTCAGCAAAGCAACTATAAAATGCTTCAGGGGCAAAGACACAAAATTTCAGGATTCACAACAATATCACATATTCAAGATAATTCAGAAATAAAATCACATCAGATTTGAATCAAATTTTGTATATTACCAATCTCTACAAATATAAGAGATACACACTAGAAATGTTTAAAGTTGAATTTAAATCAGACATATATCAATAGTTAACTTTTCTTTTATCTCTACTCTAATTTTTAATATTTTAGGCATCTTTTAGAAAATATCTCACTCATAGAAAGTCTATTTATCTTTCTAAAAAGGACCCTTAGGGCGTTTTTTTCCCGGCTCTTTCAGGATGCCCATGTAGCAACATGGATTGATCAGGTTTAGCTGTCTTAACAGCGTTCACTCATTTCCAATGCTGCTCACAAACCAAACTTCATTGATCATCAGCCAAGAAATATGCTATGTTTTGCCATTTCTCTTAGCTAAAATGTCTAGCATAAAATACCTGCAATATATTTCTTGGTAATCATTCCCCATTCCCTACAACACATACGTACTTAATGTCAACAATTTTTAATTATCCACACTAAAGAAGAGAAGCAATAACAGTAATTATTCCAAACTGTAGATAAAGCAAAAAATTCACGTCTGATTTTGGAAGACCTTATTTGGAGGAGAAGGGAGGTGGTTATTGTACAACAGTAAGGTGACTTTTTCCTTAAGATTTTTCTTGGGTGCTTACAACATTTGCTTTCCAAGGCATGCATACATTCATTTGCTCAACCAACATTTGAAAGGAAATTGTCTTGCAGGGAATACACAAAGGGAGAAACAAAACTATATGAAGATTAATTTCCTCCATGTCCAAGAGGAAAACAAATATGAGTATCTTCAACAACACTGTGCCCCCAACATGAACATCTGCACTGGTTTCAGACAAATACCCGGATAGTGCCAGTTCCACTGGAGGAAACCTTTAGAAGAGGCTGTCCTTACTAAAATATTACCTATCCCACAGAACCCAAGTTTCCACACATCTTCACCAATGCCTATTTTGTCAGTTCTCTGGTACCTATGTTTAGGTTAAAGACTGAAAAGAACTAAGTATCCTACAGCAGAATAAAATGATTTTCTCTTTCATTAAGTCCTTCAAATAGTACCTGGGATATACATGCATATTTCATAAAATATCAGCTATTACTAATTAACAATACCTGTAAGCACAAGCCTCTCATACTCATGAAGTACTGGGACTTTTTTTTTTTTTTTTTTTGAGACGGAGTCTCGCTCTGTCGCCCAGGCTGCAGTGCAGAGGCCGGATCTCAGCTTACTGCAAGCTCCGCCTCCCGGGTTCATGCCATTCTCCTGCCTCAGCCTCCCGAGTAGCTGGGACTACAGGCGCCCGCCACCTCGCCTGGCTAGTTTTTTGTATTTGTTTTAGTAGAGACGGGGTTTCACTGTGTTAGCCAGGATGGTCTCAATCTCCTGACCTCGTGATCCACCCGTCTCGGCCTCCCAAAGTGCTGGGATTACAGGCTTGAGCCACCGCGCCCGGCCAGTACTGGGACTTTTATAAAATGCTTCCAAAAGCATGCAATCATTTGACTTACTCGACCTGATGAGAGAAGTCATTTTATGATTCCCTTGTGTAGATGAAGAATGTGCAACTCAGAAAGTCACATGACTTGCCCAACACCATAGAGTAGTAAGTCTGAGCCTGGCAGGTGAATCTTTTAGCTTTAAGTACAGGGCATTCTTCTCCATAACCTCAGAGCCTCATGCTCTGAGACTGGCCACAAATGGGTTTCAATTTCATTCCAAAGGGAATACAGTTAATATTTTCATTTATAGTTATTTATCAGCAAGATACAGCGCTCATTTGACCACAGATACAACGGTAATTAGTGAAAGCACTCAGCTCTTCTCTGTGGCTGGACTACAACATATCAAGGCTGCAGCTTTCAAATCTCCGTAATTAACTGGAATATTACGCACCTTAGCCGTCTCAGATTCTGCCTGCAGTCGCTTGGGGGTTCCTTTCTGGTCAGGCACCTTCTGGAAATTTTTGTTTTTAATGGATTGAGATTCCACACCTTCACCTTCAATTTGCAGTTTAATACCTTCAGCATGGGCAGGGTGATCAATGCCCCGTGGATTCAAACCACAGTGAAGAGCTAGGAAAAAGCAACAAATAGAACTCAGAAAACAAGCCACATAAAGACAGTGTCCATGACAGAAAATATTTCATCAAGCCTAAGTCGGAAAAAAACGAGGCATCTGTGAGTCAAGAAGTGGTGTGATTACTACGATAAATAATATGGTGAGGAGGGAGCATGGTTAGTGGGAAACCCTGAGTTTGAAAATCAGCAAGATTTAGGTGCAAATCCAGAAGCCCTCAATTCCAAGTTGTTTGACTTTTTAGCAAGTTACGAATCCCTACATTACAGATGAGAATACCAAATCGGGCAATGTTGTCACTGCTTCTCACACATGCAATTATTTCAACCCTGCAGTTTAGTTTATATCTCTGCTTCCATCTGAAAAGTGCTCACCCTCTCTCCTTCTGGACCTTCTCTATTATTTAAGAATCCACTCAAGTCCACTCTCTTGCATTCATTCAAGCAATATTTCTTAAGCACCTACTATGTGCCATCCCTGGGTTAGATCCTGGAAACATGGATTTACATATGACAGATGTTACCTTCAAAGAACTCACAATGTAATAAAGGAGGCAAACAAAAGGACTGGTGATTTTCAAACAGAACTGTCACTTCTACATGACAAAAAAGAAAAACCCAGAGTGAAGGGCTCAAAGGCGTCAAGCCCAGTGGCTTCCAGTTTTTTGCATCTTACTCTCTTCCATGCCCTGTAGCATAGATATTCTACACATAAAATCTAAAGCTGATTTTCTGGGGATATTTATTCATCTAACAAACACTTACTGAGTCCCCGCTACGTACTCTGTATTATCAAATAAATAGCAATGAATGTTGTAAGATATGCATTCCACTACTACGTGAACTACCATGTATGTCTGTGTGCAGATGGCAGGTATATGTGTTTTGACTTCTCTGGTAGTAAATTATTTCATTTCCCTGTTACCCCAACTCTTCAAATTCAGGTAAACTCCTATCCTCATCCCCTTTCCTTTATTCACAGAGAAGTTAAGGCCAGATACGTAATACCCCCATCTTCCCCAGGTCTCTACTTCATCAATAATCTCCTTTTACCCAACATTTTTAGGCTTTCCCCTTTCTCAGCATTCTTTCCCTCCAACCAGCTTCTGTGACTCAGAAAGCCCAACCCTCTATTTGGCACTCCATTCAGGCCACAGTTTCCTCTTTGCCTCATCTTTGCCAGGATTCTGATGAGTACTTTAGACCTGAGGGATGAGGTAGGCTTCCCAAAAGAAGTGGTGTTTTCCTCCCACTATCCACTACCTCCTTAACAGGTACCATCTATTCCCATGTTCCCAATCAACATTCTGGTGACTTCCAAATATTAACTGCAGCCTAGATAGACCTTTCTTATGAATATCAGACAAGTAAAACTGCAGCAGAAACAATTTGCCTGTTCCAGTCTTCACAAATTACACAGAAACTGATGAGACGTCCTTAACATCACTCTATGATTCATCACTTCCCTTCCATCTATCAGCAAATCCAATAGCTCTACACCTAACATACTGCTCAAATATTGAGTATTTCTTTAAAAAAACAAACTGATTGCACAAAGGTCCAAATGCATGTGATCTTATTTCTACCACTTTATGTGGACACTATTTATGAATTTCTCTTCTCCTAGTCTCTACGTTTCCTATTTAGTGGTACATTCTGGGCACTTAACATGTATTAGTTCATATCTCCCTTTTGGGCTTTGTTCTGAATCTCAAATGATCTTCATGAAAAACTCTGAGACATAACTATGTTCATTTGACAGATAAGGAAAATGAGGCTTGAAGGGGTTAGGTTCACAAAAGGGCATACTATACTGGTGTGTACAGAAAAGTCAGAAAAATTATGAATCATTTAGGATACATGATTTCATATCACACATGGAAAAATCTAAACTGGATTAAATGGTAAGGAAAATTATTAGCTGTCAGAATAAGAAGTCCAGTAATGGCACAAGTTCAGAATTAGCTGATTTGCCTCTTGGTAGTTTCATCAAGCACTGTGATTTTTATTCTTTCTCCATTCTACTATCCATAGCATCACCTTTATCCTGAACCTGGGTCCCTTTGTAGCATCTAGACTATAAGCTTTTAGTTTTCTTCTTGAAGCAGAAAGGGCTTGGTTGACTATGGCTTTTTCTCCCAAACTGCTTTCAAATTTTATTCTCTTTTCTCATTGGCCAGGAGTGAATTACATGCCTATTACTGAACTAACACCCTGGCAGTGGAAATAGGATTACCCTTAAACCAACTGACCAGCTCAGGTCAATTCCCCAAACCACACTGCTGCTACTCTGCAGGGCTGTAGCAGAATGGATGCTGGGGAACCAACCACAATGCCCACTTTAGGCAGTGCTGGAAAGAGAACTCATAGCCAAAGCCTCTGAGAGCTTGAAGCTAATTACTGTTAATATCAATCAGCTTCTCCATCTCCAAAGACTAGCCTACTTACAATGAATATTCAATTAAATACACCAGAGTTGTGATTATTTTTAAAAGGTGTGCTTGTGTAGGGAGATGGGGGATTGGCATGGGATGGATTCAGACATTAATGAAGAAAAGAAAAATGTGTAGCTTTGATCTTTCTGTCTAGCTTTATCTTCTGCTGCTTCCTACCTTGAAATTCATGACCTAGGAATACCACTGAGCTGCTGGTAGACCTCCTATTCTCTTCCCCTATCACCTCCCCACCAAATTTGCCTCTTATACTTCTTTCACCTCTGATCATGGTGGTCCCACCACCTAGAAATGCTGGTCCTACTCCAACCTAATCCTACCTCCTGCTCTTCGGGAGGCTAACTCCTATTCATCTCATGTCAGCTCAGACCTCTTCTTCAGAAAGTCTTTTAAGAGTCTCTGGCTACCAGAGCAAGAACCCATTCCCTATGCTCCCTCTTGCACACAGTCCCCTGGTGCTTCATTTTCCTCACAGTACTGAGAATGTCCATGTAATTGATCTATCTGCCTTGCCCAGCACAACTGTAAGCTCCTGGAGGGCAGGTACCATCTGTTTTTCATCTCCATGACTTCCATTCCTGAGTCCAGGACCTGGCACATAAGAGACATTAAGGAAACACTTGTTCAGCTGCAGAATGAACCAGCAATTCCCTTCCTTTACACAATCATGCCTTAAATCAGAAGGAAGCCTTTCTCTGCTAGTAAATACTTGGTATTCAAAATGTAAGGTATCTATAAACAGGAGGCAGAATACAGTTTTTTGACTTTCCACACACGTAGCCTTATTCTTCACACAAATATTTTAATCCTCCATAGCTGTTCCTTCCTCCACTGCAAACGCAGTAGTTGATTTAGGTTTTTGTACTTAGAATTATTTATTTAAAACCATTTTTGACAGACTTTGCTTTGTTTTCCCTGAAATTTCATGTCCCTAATATTTACAAATCAAACACCTCTCCAGTGGCTTTCTACAATGCATGACCTCCATCTCCTTGCTTGTGTCAAAGGTGTCCCCATTTGATTTCTCTTTTCTGTGCTCATTATTGCCCTTTCTTGTTTTCACTAAAGTTATTTACTTAATCTAATGGGCTTGGCAACTCACTGGTCAGCTTCGAGGCCCTCTTCTTGTTTCCCTGATCTTCACCACCACTCCTGTGCCTAACGGATTCCTAGTTATTGAATTGACATTGTAGGTAGCTTATGGTCTTTCTGGGAAGTGCTGCTGCTGTCACTTTTACTTAATTTGAATGCCACTAATATTGAATTCTTCAAAATGAGTTAAAAACCAAAATTAATTTCACAAACATTGTTCTTTAAAAAATTTAAGAGAGAAATGTTTCACTGCAAATGCACATATTTTAGCATTGTTTTGAAATGCCCCTTTGAAGGCACCATCTTTTTTTCATATGTAAAAACCTACTTCCCCAGAAAATTGAAAACCAGCTGCATTGCTCATGGGAATGTAAAGTGATACACCCCCGTGGAAAACTGTATGGTGGTTTCTCAAAAAATTAAACACAGAATTGTCATTTGATCAAACAATTCAACTTCTAGGTCTATATACACACAAAAAAACCCTGAAAACGGGAACTCAGATATTTGTATGCTCTTGTACATAACAGCATTATTCATAACAGTCAAACAGGCATAAACCAAATGCCTGTGGATGCATGAATGGATAAACACAATGTGTTACATATAATGAAATATTTTGCAGCCTTTAAAAGGAATGGCATTCTTATCCATGCTACAGCATGCATGAACCTTGAAGACATTACGCTGAATGAAATATGCCAGATAAAAATGGACAACTATTGGACGATTCACTTATATGAGTTAGTCAAATCTACAGAGAAAGAAAATAGAACAATGGCTACACAGGGGCTGTGGGAGAGAAAATGGGAAGTTATTGGTGAGTTGTGGGTATAGTATTTCACTTTGGGATGATAAAAACTCTCTGGAGATGGATGGTGGTGATGGTTATACAATAATGTGAATGTGCCTAATGATACTGAACCATATAATTAAAGATGATTAAAATGATGAATTTAATGTATATTTTGTCACACTAAAAAATAAAAATTTTAAAACCCCACTCCCTCTCATTTCAACTCCCTAATACCCTCCCAAAATGGAAAGAGAGGTTCCAAAGATATTTTTATTCAAAGGTGTTTGAGAGTTTACTTATGAATAATATCGTGATTTTCAGCTAGAATGTTATTTGGTTTTATTTTTTAATAAAATGGTAAAAATTATAGCTCAAAAGTATTAGATTAGTTCAGAACTTTCCTGGAAGGGAAATGTTCTCCAAAACAGGTCTTATCCTAATCAGCAGAAGCAGGGCTTGGATTGCTGCTTGCTGGAAATGAGCCTGGACTCTCCAAGGATTGCGGCTGAGGGATGCCATTTTCATGTGATTTAGGTGACAGTAACAGGTTATCTGGAATGAAGTGCCAGACCTTGTTTTCTCTCCTCACAGTGATGCAAGAAGAGTTGAGGGATGCATTGGCATCTGCTGTCATTCCCAAGAACAAGTGCATCTTACTCTCCAGGAAGCCACCCAACTTCCAGTTCTTCCAATCTCCACCCATGCCAGACACTCTCTGTCATGAAACAAGGGATGGAGACTTATTAAATTTTAATGTTCCTCTATCTGAGTTTGGCCTTGAATAGAGGCACTGTGAAAACACTCTGAATTGCCCCTCAGAATGAACTGGCTCCCCAACCAAGGAACCCCCACATAGAAACTGCTAGCAATGCCCTGAAATGTGTTGTGCTTCTCTGCCTTGACAGAACTGACCTTTTAACATCATATGCTCTTCCTTTCCCTTATTTGCATAGATAACTGCTTCAGGAAACATAAATTTTCTCTTTTTTCTACTGTAAAGCTTTAACTAGTCTCGTACCCAGTATATCCTCTTAAGCAATAAAGACAATTTCCCTCTTTTTCTTTCTTTTTTTTTTTTTTTTTTTTAGACAGTGTCTTGCTCTGTTGCCCAGGCTGGAGTGCGGTGGTGTGATCATGGCTCACTGCAATCTCAAACTCGCAGGCTCAAGTGTTCCTTCCACCTCAGCCACCCAAGTAGCTGGGACTACAGGTGTGCACCACCACACCCAGCTAATTTTTGTATTATTTGTAGAAGCAGGGTTCTGCCATGTTGCCCAGGCTGGTCTTGAACTCCAGGGTTCTTCCATGTTGCCCAGGCTGGTCTTGAACTCCTGCAGCTATATCTGCCCTTGAGAATACAAGGGCAGATACATGCAGAGGTTCTATGATGCTTAGACAAGGGATTCAGGTGTCATGAGATCTGCTCAAGCGATTTGCCCACCTCGACCTCCCAAAGTCCTGGGAACACAAGCATCAGCTACAATGCCCAGCCCACCTCTTCTTCTTATATGATCTGCATGTGTGTGTATGTACCATGCATTGCAAATATTTATTGACAGGTCTGCTAAGTCTATGACTGGGAGCCCCTGGAAGAAGTGACTACATCTTATTGAGCTTTACAAATGTAGTGTGTAGCCATATAACAACCTTACAGTAGGTGTTCAATCATTGTTTATAGACTGAGCATAGATATGATGGAAAGATACTGATTCAATCCTACTCACTGCCATTCAGTACAGATGCATAACATATATTTTTCAAAAAAGCAAATAAAAGTTGCTTCCAATCTAATTATGTAATTCACCAAAAATTTTAAATCACAAAACCATAAAGCTATCCTGAAACTACTGATTTACTTGACTGCCACCTGCAAAGCAGAGACTATCTTACTCATCTTTGCATGTGCAAAGCCTACACAGTTGTACATACTCAACCCTCAATAAATGTTGCTAAATGAATCAAATGACCTTAAAAACAAATATACTCCAATCCCCACCATTAGTTATTAGAATTGAGACAGGTTATTTAAAATTTCATGTTTATATATTGTTTCTAGCTAAAGTTCCTGAAAGATATGGTCCTTCTTTAACACTTCCCTCATATAATATACACATAACACTCTCCAATATGTTTAATTCATTGTATTAATTATCATAGGTACTTCACTTATCGTATTCTGGATTCAAATTCAGCAGAGACTACCCTCCAGAAGTAATGTGAACACCACAAAAAGTCTGTAACTCTTTGTAGCAGACACTTCTGATGGGCTACACATTCTCAACACTCTCATTTTTGCCACCTACTGAAGTATGGCTACAAAGCCAAATAGCATATTTCACAGCTTCCCTTGCAGCTACAAGTGAGGTTGATGACAGATTCCTCCCTAGGGCACATAAGCAGAAGTTTGATGGGAAACAAACAGTTCTGGAAATGACAAAAGAGGAAAGATCTTAACACCACTCTTCCCCTTTCTCTCTGCCTTAAATGCATATGTGATATCTAGAACTGCTACAGAACATGCTGTGACCACAGGGCTACAAACATGAAAAAAAGTCAAGAGAATAATAGTCACATTGGCTCTGAAATTATGGGCTACTCGAACTTTGTTCTTCATTGTTCCCCTCTGGACTTGACAGTCTGTGAGAAAAGTAATTCCCTGCTTATTGAGCCATGGTTAGTCAAGTCTTCTACAACTTTCAGATGAACCACTGCAAAATGACACATTTCCATTTTAACCAACAACATAGAATTGTTTAGCTCTTCTTTTAAAAAGAGAAAACTGAAATCCTAGCAAAATGTTCTGGTCTGGGTTTCACAACTCCTATTATGACTTAAAAAGATGATTAAGTATAGTATGAATAATTGCTTAGCAAGGAAGATATACACTAGCAATACATGTTGTTATGAGTAAACACTGACATCAGAGGTGGAATCAATCCAGATGACACTGTGAAGTCCTGAGGATGGAACTTTCTTGCTTAGCTGGGGTCCTAAGGTACCCAGAAAAGTGCCCAGATCATTCATGAAAACTTTTGCATCCATGAATGGGGATGGGAATGTGTTCCTGTGTATCTGGTCATTAATGTGTCAACATAAAAATATAACAACTGTACCAGAAAGTATGTCTCAGGAACACAGGCTTGGTTTAGCTAATAGAAAGGGAGCACAATTTATCTCCTTGGGCAAAGGAATCTGCCCAGCAGATATCTTCCAGGATAGGGGTCAGCAAACTATGGCCCATTGACCAAATCCATCCTGCTGCTTGTTTTCGTGTGGTTTGTGACCCCAAAATAGTTGTTACATTTTAACATGATTGGAAAAAACATTTTATGACACATGGGAATTATATGAAATTCAAAGTTCTATGTCCATAAAGTTTTATTGGAAAATAATAAATAAGGCATGCTCATTTATCTACATAGTGTTCATGTCTGCTTTTGTGCTACAATGGCAGCAGTGAGTAGCTGTGACACAGACCATGTGGCCTGCAAAGACTGAAATATTTGCTGGCTGGCTCTTTGCAGAAACAGTTTGCTGGCCCTTGTTCTAGGGTAGAGTATAACCATAACCTGAAGGGCACTGGGACCTGAAAACCCCAGCCTCCTTTAGCAACATCAAGAAAGAACTTATGGGTCTTTGCAGGACTAGCCTCTGAGTTATTCTGTACTTTCCCACTCCCAGGTAATTTAAATGAGCTAAATTATGCTGAATTTTATCACTTGGGTCAGGCAACGAGGAGACAGAATATGATTTCCAAATTTCTCCTTGGTCAGCTAAATGTGATATTACATATACTTGCTGAAGATGAAAATTTCTATAGAGGTCCTTTTCCCACTATCAAAAACAGGGGTAAAATATAAATGTCCAGAAGGGTAATTCAGCAGCATTAAAAGCTGAACATGTCCACCCCCAGCAAGTCTAAGTGGCCAGTAATAGATGGCTCCCCTATTCCATGCAAGAAGAGACTAGAAAGAACGAAGTTATTACAGCAATGAGAAAGACAGGGGAAGAAACTAAATGGAAACTGAAAGATTGAACCCACAAAACTCATGCTATTGTCCTCACAAGTCTGCCCACAGTAGCCTGACAATGATGATGTGGCTGCCCAAGCTGGACCTACGTGACTGTTCAGCAGTGCCAGATGTTCAGACCACATGCAACAGTGTAAGGACATGGTCTTCTCTGGACCCCACGATGCTCACTCACTCCGGTTTACTTGTCTACAGAAACAATTTCATCTTTGTAAAAACAGTTCGCTATAATGGAATCCAGTTTTCCAAAGACTACTTAAGTTTAATCACCACATCAAATATTCACTTGTCCTACACTTGATATCTAGACAACCTAAAACAATGGAAATTAAAATAATGCTTAACTTAGGTATTGCAGCATCAGTAAAGTGGGAACAGACTTTGGAAGATGTCCAAGGCATGAATATTAACTCTTCTTATTCATGAGGAGAATACAAGGGCAGATACATGCAGAGGTTCTATGATGCTTAGACGAGGGATTCAGGTATCATTTTGAGAGACTGATAAGTGGTCTACACTGGTGACTTTAAAAATATTTTTAACTATGATACTACAGAAACAGATTTCACAGTGTGAATCCATGACCAGTCATCTTTATGTATATGAATTGAACCATGTTTTTATGAAACATTATTTTCCTTTACTACATATCATCTACTCTTTATTTTTTTAAATAAAGTAGTTCCTCTTGCATCCTTCGGGGAAAAAGAAATAGACATACTTTTCTCAATTCATCCCAGTTAGTAAAATTAAAAATGATGGACATTATATATGAGACAAACACAAGACAACTGAATGGTAAAGAGAAGGCAGACCATCTAAAGACCTTGAAGGACCTTGAATAACCTGGTGGTGAGTTCTTTCAGCTTCCTTTTGCCTCGTATATCCCAGACTTAGAACTAAAGAAGCCTGCAATTTGGGAACACCTCTGAGCACAGACAAAAAATAATACACAACAAGAGCTTGCTCTCTTTAGCCAAAGGACCAGGAAAGAGACAGCGTAGCAAGATAGGAAACATGTAGACAATAACTGCTCTACTCGAACAATACAGAAAAGAAATGTGACCCAACCACCACATCAGTAAAGGCTGATTGTAAAGCCTAGACTCACACCCTCAGCAGGCTGCACTCAGGTATCCCAATACTCCCAGGAGAATGCCACAGAAGGCCAAGTAGGGAGTCCAGGTTTTCATCTCTGTCAGTTGGTAAAGAGGATACCTCCTCATCTCCAAAATGTCAGTTGAGATGATATGGCAAGGCTGGACTTTCACCTTTACCAGTTTATAAGAGGTGAGCCTTCCTTCCTGGGATTGCATCAGGTAGACAGTTAGGACTTTCACTATTACCCAGCCATAAGGAAGAAGTCCTGCCTTTCAGGTATCAACTGAGATTGAGTGGGGAACCTGGATTTATAACCCTACCTGGCAGTAAGTAAGTGGTATCGCCTCTTTTCCCTGGCCAGACTGGCATTTTAAAAAGCAAGCTGAAACAAAAGGTTTAAATAAAATCTAGAATCTCATAACACAACATGTAAATATCCAGGCTTCAATAGAAAATCACTCATAACCAGGAAGATACCAAACTGAAAGACAAAAGACATTCCATAGACACCAACACCCAGATGACAGAGACATCAGAACTATCTGAGAAAAATGTTAAAGCAGCTATGCTAAAAATGCTTCACTAAGCAATTACACTTGACACAAATGGAAAAAAAATAAGCTTTTTTGAGAAATAAAGTCTCTGCAAAGAAATAGAAGACATGAAGAATAACCAAATGGAAATGTTAGAACTGAAATATACAATAAACAAAATTAAAAGTTCCAGTGGATAGGCTCAAGAGCAGAATGGAAGAAACAAAGGATAATTCAACTGGAAAGGGTAGAGGGCACTTGGAGAACAGTAGCGTTCTCCACCTTGCTTTTGGTTACATGATACAAGTATCAAAACTGATCGAACTTAACACTTAAACTATATACTTTTATTGTATATAAAATAATCTCAAAAATATAACAAAGCAGAATTAAATACAGGCACTAGATATATTTTATTTTTCAAAAGATATTATAAATGACCTTTGGCTTACATGTTTTCATTCCTAATTCTATCTTCGGCCAACACACATTAATTGAAATCCAGGCTCTACCATTTTCTTACAATATATTTTCAAGTATGGACAAGTTATATCATCTCTTTTCTGTAAAATGGCAATACTAATATTACCTACTTTTTACATTCACATGATTATTGTGTTGATAAAGAGAAATAACACATATAAAATTCTTGACACCACCAATGTGTTCAGTAAACATAAATCCTCCACTTTTACCCATTGTCCTCTTCCATCACAATAGACAAATATTACATGCTAACAATTTTAATAACAGTTAAATAAACAAAATAGTACCATGCACTTTTAAAGGATAAATACAATATAGACATAAAAATGCAACCTACCTGGAAAAGACACACTAAAGTATAATTCAGGAAGAAAACAAGAGGGGGAAAAAAACAGCTTTTCAAATACATAAAAAAAAAAAAAAAAACCTGGGAGCAAATTGGGAAATGAGGTTAAAAATAAGACATAAAAGCAAATATTGCCACCTTATAACAGAGTTTCTACTGACGAGCTGACTGCATTCTCTGTGAAACCAAGCTAATGAAAAAAAAGGTGACGCTAATCATTTAGGAAGTCTTTACATATGACAATTGGGTATTTTGGGAGGGAAGAAGGAAAAAGTACAGAATCAACATATTCAAAGGACTTTTCATCCTCTAACATGAAGGTGGTGATACCTATTTAAAAAAAAAAAAAAAAGAAGACTAAGAGATGCTAAGCAACATGTTTAAGGCCACCATAAAAATGGCAAATAGAAGGCTGGGTGCAGTGGCTCATGCCTGTAATCACAGCGCTTTGGGAGGCCAAGGTGGGCACATCACCTGAGGTCAGGAGTTCGAGACCAGCCTGACCAACATGGAGAAACCCCGTCTCTACTAAAAATACAAAATTAGCCGGGCGTGGTGGTGCATGCCTGTAATCCCAGCTACTCGGGAGGCTGAGGCAGGAGAATCACTCGAACCCAGGAAGCAGAGGTTGTGGTGAGCCAAGCTGGTGCCATTGCACTCCAACCTGAGCAACAAGGGCGAAACTCCATCTCGGGAAAAAAGAAAAAAAAAGAAAGGCAAATAGAGAAAAAAAAATGACAAAGGGGAAATGAATGAAATTCAGACTGTTTGACACCATATAGTTCTCATGCTACTCTGGGGAATAAGATTTTTTTTTCCTCTGCATTTTAATTATTGTTTAGTAGGTAAATCATGGGCTTTGGAGTCAAATCTGGCTGTCCCCACTGACTAGCTGTATGGCCTTGGTCAAGTTACTTCCCTTTAGGTGGGTGTTGTTTTACCTATAAAATTAGAATAATAACTTCTTTATCAGATTTTAGAATAATTAAATAAAAGCATATTAAAAGTGTTTAATCAATACCTGGCACATAGAAAGTCCGCAGCAAACGGTAACCACTGCTGTAATTATTACTTCCTTTACTGTTATTAGTATCATTTTAATGATACTGATTTCTTCAAAAATCAAATACCTAGATCATTTGTACATACATCTGCATATACCTGTACACACAGCTCCACTAACAGAAACAGGTGATTAGTGTTGTTAGGAAAGGTAGAAGGTTACAAAGGTCAGACACAGGCTTCCAGGAAGAAAAAGAGAAACTTAAAATTCTCTTGAAGATTTTGGTCTGGAAAAAAAAAATGAGAATAAGAAAATTCCAGGCAGAAACATAAGTATCTATCAAACCACAGAAATATGTAAAAGCATGAGAGGTTCTGGTATGACTTAATGAACATGAGCATTTCTCTTCTCAGAGAGGGTGGGGCAAGACAAACTTAGCAGGCAATTTTGTTTGCTTACTCTGACTATTCATAGTAACATTCAGACTAAAGGAACATTCAAGTTTAACGAACTCCATCCCTTATTGCACTTGATCTTCACAAATGTCTATATATGTGTGTGTATATATGCATAAAACATATATATCTATTTTTATAATCAAAAATCATGTTCTCTAAAATGAGAGATATAATGATGAAGGAAATGGACAAAGTTTAATTCATGAATTGAGAATTAGCACTTTAAAAATTTGCAGTGGTCCAAAGCCTAAAAGTAGTTCAAAGTTCAATGGAGCCACTGATAAGTATACAAGTTACTAAAGACTCCTTAATTTAAAAAAAAAAAAAAAAAAGTTCCTTTTCAAATGTATCAATTTTACCGAGAAAACTGACAAGATACCATCAAAGGTGGTATTACTAATAATGGTTCAATACTTCTGAACGTACCTTGGTCAATCCTTTGAAATAACATTGTCCAATATAGGAGCCAGTAGTCACTATTTTAAATTAATTATGTTTTTTATTTTAAAATTTAGTTCGTCAGTTGTACTAGCCACACTTCTGTAGTCACAGGTGGCTGTGTACAGCATATGTGTACAGCGCTGGGAAAACCCAATGTTAAAGTCAATTTGTTTTGTTTTGTAAATGTTAGTTTTAAAAAGAACAGAGAAAAGTAGAATTTGAGGTCAGAAATTACTTCAGAAAATTATTTTCTTTTCTATAGTTATGTAATTGTTTGTAATGATCTAAGTAACCACATCTACACTTTCAGAATTAGGAAAAAAAATGCAATTATTACACATTTTATTCTAAAAATTTAGCTCTTTAATAAACAGTTTCATAACCTGTCTACTGTCCTGACTTTCATATACATTCTAGACATAGTTTTATAAAAACGACTTCCTATTTATTCTAGACAACTCTCAGATCTTTGAATAATCTGTCCCCCAAACTGATTGCTTCTGTGTCACAAATCACAGTTATTTTCTTGTTACAAGCTTTTAGAGACCCCAGATTATCTATGAGGGAGAAAGAGATAAATAGGGATTCAGAGATAAATCAGCTCTGGTAAAGCTCACAGTCTCCTAAAATAGCGGCTCACAAATGTCTTTCCAGAGAAGAAATAATTATGTGAGGAAGCTCTCAGTGGTCCTCAGAAAAATGAAAAAATAAAAAATAAAAAACAGCTCTGTAAGCTTTCTGTTGGCCAAATGTTTTCAGTGTGAAGATCTGTTCTTTATTCTTCTACTGTCTTGTCCGCATTTTTTGGTGATAACCAAATTTTATGAAATTAGATAAGATACATTAAGTGTGTCTGTATCTGTGCACATGAGTTTTAATGTTAGCAAAAGAAAAAAAATCTATAGAAACTCTATGTCCCCTATTTTGAAAACTATGAAAGCTAAAGGTTTGAGTACGTCTATGCAACTGACCAAAAAATAAGCTAGCCAATAGTTATGTTTGCAGATGATAATGGCGGTAAGGGAAGGTGGAAATAAAAGCTGCAGAGAAAGTAATAATAAGAGGCTGCAAAATTGAAAAAGGAAATGTTTACCTCCAAGCCAAGAAAATCAGGAAGGACTACAAGAAAAAAATAATACAGGACCCATTACAATGAGTGCATGGAGACTTGGATATTGGAATAAGAAATGTGAAATTTTTTTCACTGAGCAGGTGGAAAGTCAATAGATGTTTAAAGCAGGGAGAAACTTAGCCCATGTGGATTCAGTAATATAGATGAATAAACACAGGATGGCTATATTCCTATGTTGATATACAAGCATCCTTCGCGATGCAATTTGTCTCATTAAAACCTTCTCTCCTATTCCAACATAGACCTGTATTCCTTAATCTCCTAAAGTATTTATCTGCACTACCCAGGGCAGTGCATTTCCACTTTTTCAAGTCACTACCATAAAGTTAGACATTCCATAAATAATGTTGTTGTTCATCAATACCATTACCTACATCCCTTTAGACACCAGGGCCATCAGAGAAGATACATAATGACTGCTGGTTCAAATCAACACACATCCCATATCCCTCATGTTCCCACCCATGCATCCTACAGCCCAGCACTGGTGGATGTGCATCCTACAGACCTCTTAATCACATACATGCACACTGCTCTAAGAAACAAGTGAAGAAACAAAACATCAAGCAAATGGCAGACAGTGTGATTGCATATTTAGGGAAGGATTTATATTCCTACTTAGCTTTTCAAATCAGACAATGCTTCTAAAATATTTTACCAGTACTCTCATTGGTCTAGATCTCATTGGCTGGTATATTAAAAAAACAAACAAAAAAGGCTAAAGAATCCACTCGGAAAGATTAGCAATTCATTTTATGGTGGTGTAAATTATTTCTAAAGATGCTTCCAGTCAGTTCTCAATATGACAGTCATTAAAACATTGTAAACACCAACTGTTACAATCTAAGTCTCTCCTTAAGATTAGGGAGAAGGGAAAAAAAATCAAGTACACAAAGCTCAGATCAGAGAAAGTCTATCAATCCAAGCATTTGCCTCTTTGGCTACTGCTGATAGCAAAAGCCATAAGGAAGACAGCAGCACTCTAAGTTCATGTTTCCAAACCTCATCTGAGTTTTTCTGCTTTGCTCTTTTATCTTCACCCAGCCCACTGGCTCCTTCCCATGAGTCAATTAACATGCTCAAGTCTTGCCCTATATA
This sequence comes from Theropithecus gelada, assembly GCF_003255815.1. Taxonomy (NCBI): domain Eukaryota; kingdom Metazoa; phylum Chordata; class Mammalia; order Primates; family Cercopithecidae; genus Theropithecus; species Theropithecus gelada. The sequence continues at coordinate 120,831,106 of NC_037676.1, forward strand.
ATAATCTCTCCACTTGACTATTAACTTATTTTAAAACTCCTCCCTCTTTTCCTCCTTCCCCACAGTAACATTGTCAGATGTACATTATTTTTTGCGGTGCAGACAGACCTCTATGGGCACTATTTTAAGCATTTTACATTAGTGTTTGATAAATATTCACTACCCTCCCCTTAGGGCAGAGTGTCTGTCCCTATACAATGACTTTGGCCTTGGCCACGTGAATTTGGTCAATGAATGTAAGTGGACAAGATGTGAGCAGGGGAGTTAAACATGCTTAGGTAGTTTGATTCAGCCCCTTACGTAATTCTGATAACCAGAGGAAGAGCATACCCACGATTGTTGTTGAACAACCGCTCTGTAAACCTGGACCCCAGAATAAGACACACACTTTGTTTACAGAGCAGACCCCAGCCAGAAGCCTGGAGTCAAGCTGTGCCCAACTGAAGACTATGAATGAGAAAATACATGTGTCCTTGTTAGCTGCTCAGATTCCACACAATAGCCAATACACCTGCCAGGAATACTTAAATTCTAGGAACTAGATGCATTAGGATCCCATTTTATAGATGAAAAGACTGAGACAAAGAGGTTGAAGTAATTTGTCAACTCACATGCTACAAGTAGCAGAGGCAGGATCTGAAACAAGCAGTGCAACCACATGTGTACTGGTAAGCACTCCATCTTTCCATTCTCAAGAACCCTATCCACCTGTTATATCTAATGCCCACCTCCCACCCAGGTCTCAATCCATTATAATCTGGCTCTTCCACCTGCTTCTGATTCTACCAATGACCCCTTAATACTAACTCTGGAGGAAGCGTCAGCCTTTGGCCTGACAACTCAATTACTTTAGGCATTGTTGATCACTGGCAAACTCCATGCTCTCCCTCCCTTGGCATCTGGCACTTTACCTTTCTCAGTTGTCTTCTTCCTCCTCTATCTATTACCTCCCAGATCTCTTTTTCCCTCCTGAATATGCACCTTCTGTTTGCCAGGAAATTTGCCAGACACTGAAGAGTAATTAGTGAGTAAATCGGATGTGGTCCATGCCTATGAAAACTAAGAAACTAGCAGAGAAGACAGATATCACACAAACAGAATGGTTTCAGAGACTCTAAATTGTAAAAGTGCACACAGAGCACTGACAGGCTTGTGTGTGGTGAGAAGAGTGTTTGGGAGACAGGAAACCCCCACCTAGTACAGAGGTCTAGAAAAGCTTTACTGAGAGTGTGCAGGAATCCACCTGGCAAAGAGGCAGCTAGGTGGATGGAATCACATGTGCAAAGCCGGAGGGACAGTGATACACTGAAGCCCTCAGCATGCATGGGGCACAGAGGGTGTGGGAAGGTAGTACTAGGCAAGGCTGGAGAGGGTGGCAGGCTCCAGATCTGTAGGAGTCTACAGGCCACAAAAGGATTTTGCTTTTTATCCTAAAGCCAATGGGGCCTCCTTAGGGCTCAGCTTCTAGAAGTCTTCCTGTCCTATCAGCTGCTGTTTGGGGTCCCTTTGGATTCTTCAGGGCCCTATCAGACCATTGTAGAAGGATGTACTGCAGTGCAAAATATTCCTTGTGCATTTGCCACACCACCAGTGCTGACGCCCCCTCACCCCCATGGTTGCTTTAATTCAGGCTAAAGACAATAGTGATGAAACTCCGGTAATGTCAGTGAGGATTTAGAGAAACAGATGTTTGAATTGATGGGTCTGGCCCCTTCAAACACATGACCTAGACATTTCAGAGACAGGATGAGAGGAAAGCATCTCAAGCTAGGGATGCAATCCACAATAGCCATGCCTATCAGAGCAAACCCTGAAGTCTCACCCTGCAGGCAGCAGAACTGAATCTGGGAAGCAGCTGGTGCGAGAAGAGTTGGCTCTGACAACTGATACTAAAATAAACCAGAGAGTACCAGGCATTTCACCAGCCATAAACCCTATGCCCTCATTTGCATGGCTGACTCCTTGTCACTCAAGCCTCCACCTAACCATCATCATCTCAGTGAGGATATTTAAGTTGCTTCCCAGGCAAACAGCACTACATCTTTCTGTTTTGATTCTCTACATGGCAGTTGGTACTCTGTTATTTAATGGCATATGTGTTTGTTTCCTGTCTATCTCCCCCAACAAAATTGTAAGACTTAAGAGCAGGGACCTTGCCAGTTTCATAATCCTCACACAATGGCTGGCAAGTGGGCAGCATGCTGTACGTAATTGTTGAATGAAGGAATAAATGAGAATAGGATGCCTCTTCTGTGTTATACATATTCTCCCATCCCTCTGTGTCTCATACTTGTTTCCTTCTGTAAGGCTGCCTTAGCTATTGCTAAAAGGTTCTTTAAGGTCTGATAAATGTATGCAAGGTGTGATATGCATGTGTATCTCTGCATCTTTCTGATTAAAGGAAACCTAGCTTTAATCCAAGAATCAAAGAAGCCACATCTGTTATGAACTGAATTGTGTCTCTCCCCACCCCTACAAATTCATATGCTGAAGCCTTAACCCCTAATGTCACCACATTTGGAGATACGGCCTTTAAAGGGCTGTTTAAAGTTAATGAAGTTATAAGGGTGGGGTCTTAATCCAATATGACTGATATTCTTACAAGAAGGGAAGAGACACCAGAGTGTGCAAGCACAGAACAAAGGCCATCTCCAAGCCAAGCAGAAAGGTTTCAGGAGAAACTAAACCTGCTGACACCTTGATCTTGGACTTCCAGCCTCCAAAACTGTGAGAAATTCAGTTTCTGTTGTTTAAGCCACCCAGTCTGTAATATTTTGTTATGGCAGCTCTAGCAGACTAACACAATATCCCTGTAAAGTTAAGAACCACTGATGAGAAACTACTTATTTATTTGAGCACGTAGGTTGGCTGTATACGTTACATAAATCACTTCATTTATTCCTCTCAACTGTCCTTCTGGGTGAATAGGATTGTTCCCATTTCACAGATGAAGAAATTGAAGCTCAAAGAGATTAAGTTATTTACCCAAAGTCACTGAATCAGTCAATGAAGTCAGGACCTAAATCCAGTCAATAGTTAGTCTTGGCCACACACTAGAATCATCTGAAGAATGTATGCAATCACTCTTACCTGGCCAACCATGAGCAATCCTGAGTCAATTGATCCTCATATAGCCCAGGCATCAGGTGATTCTAATAGGCAGCCAGAATTAAGAACCACTGAGTAAGGTACCCACAATCCCCAAACCGTGTGATCTCTGTCTGAAACTGCCATCCATTCTTTACTAAGTCTGATTTTCTTGGACTAAAGTGTTAGCAAAGAAAAGGAGAAAGTACTTGGCAATTCTGCTTTACTTTTAATTATCCCAGGCAAGGCCCTACTGAGCACTCAGGAGGAATGAGGTATACACTAAGCTTCAACCACCTGGCCAGCAGAAGCACCCACCTAATTCTATTTTGAACTCAAAATGGATGGCATGTACTTTGGAGTTTGGCATGGTGTGCACATCTTGCAGCAGAGATGCAATGTGTCCACGTTTCCACTGCCAGAATACAGATACCTACAGTTAGGACCCCTCTTCCTCTCTGCACCACATGTTGTTCTTTCATAAAATAAGGGAGACAAACTTAATGTGTGAACTTCCTTTCAGTTCTACCATTCCGAGTTTAACATTCTCTCACGTGCTCAGAAGAACCAAGTGACAACCATGTGCACATGAGAATGCAGTCAACAAGACCATGGCAGGCAGCCCCAAATACTCACTGCTGGTACCGCTTCTGTCAAAAGACTCCCATTCTTGGGATGCTCAGGGAATACTGGTAGTTTTGTCCCAGTTCACCTCCAATCACCCCACTTTCACAACAATTCAATGCTCGCTTGGGGATAAAGTCTTTATGGTTCAGGTGAGATCTCCCCTCTAACTCTAGGGCTACAGCACATGCTATTATCTCTGATCACAAGACCTGGGCAGTCCAATCAGAGAGACCTTACTACTTGTGTAGGAATTAGTGGGAAATAACTGTTCTCTCTCTCACCATATGTAAACCTGGAAAAACCTGAGGCAGGAACTGCTACAGCAATCCATACCTCTCAAGATGAAAGCCTCCATGTGAGCAAAAGGGGAGCCAACAGAAGAAAACAGAGCCCAGGCGACTCAATTAGAAACCCGTAGATCTCTCAGGTATGGGAGACAACAGATCACCTCTTTTGACTTAGGCCTGGTAGAGTTGGATTGGGTTTTCTGAGACTTGCAATTCATATAGCATATGTCATGTGAAAGAAAACCTAGTCTCTCATAATTGTAAGGGTCTTTAGATGTCAGTAAAGTGTGCTAGTTTTCTAGCCTTGTGTGTTAGGTAAGAAACTTAGACTTTATCCTGAGTGCAGCAGGGTGCCCCAAATAATTGAAGCAAGCAAAAATGGTGTTTCAAAATTTTTAAAAATGATACTGTCTCCATACACAATACATTTGAGAGGTTCAAAACTAGTGTCAAAAAAAAAAAAAAAACCAACTATATTTAGAGTCTCTTGGGTTTTCCAAGTGAGAAGAAATGAAGGCCTAAGTTAGGACAAAGGTAATGAGGATGAAAGAAGATAGGTTTTGGGATCATTTAGATCAGGGGTTGGCAAACTTTTTCTATAAAGAATTAGATGGTAAATATTTCAGGCTTTGCAGACCATTTTATTGGTGATGATATTGAGGAAAGGTGTCTTTGAGGTGGCAACTATTAATAGTCGGCAGTGCAGACAAGATCATAATTTCTAATTCTGGTATCACTAGTACCTCTATTGCACTACATTCCCCTCTTCCATGCTTCTAGACGAAAAGATATTTCTCTCTCAGCCTTGAGACCACTATGTTACATGTAATAATAATTATACATGTAATACATGTTACTAGACATCAGTAATGTGTCCTAGTGCTTCTGAAGGACTGTCTCCCATCTCAAGAGCCTTAAAGTCTTATCTTTGTTATGCACATTTCCCCCAAGCATTTGTGCTTTTTTTTTTAGATCTGATTTTTCTTAAGTGGTTGTGAAACATATATCACACTCCTTTGCTCTAACGATTATTCACTTTTCTAACCTGAACAATGTGTTATGTTAAAAGAAGATAGAGAACTTATTCAAGCCAAGAACTAAGGCACTCCTTATTCAGACTCATGACAAGAAAAGAATAAATCACAGACATGCATTATCAGAACATAACCATAGTCAACTCCAATTGAAGACCCAAAAAGTCCCACTAAAAGGCAAGCAAAATGCCTTATGACTGCTATGCAAAACCAAAAACCATACAAAAAGAAAAAGGATTGAAGAAAATATGCCAAATACTAACAATGGCCGTCTTCTGAAGGTGAATTCATGGAGATTTTTTTTTCCTGTTTTCCAAAAGGTATATATAATAGGCATGTAATTATAATCATCTTAAAAGGTTAATTTAAAAGGTAGGGAAATGTTACTATGTTGCATTTAAAAAAAATCTTAAATTTCTAATTGTATCTTACTCTAGGATATTACCAGAATATATTAAATTAGGTTAAAATTAAGTTTATAAACAAACTATGCTTTCAGGTCTAAATATATGATATAGCTTAAAACAATAAATTATTTTTCTCTCCATGCCTAGACAGTGACTCTTCTTTGTTTAAATATTTCCAGACACCATACCCTCCTCATTATTATTCTATTTTCTACTACAACTCCCTTTTATCCCACTCACTGACAAAAACTTAACATGGCTGGCAGACTGAGTATCGTAAGTTCAGACATCGTTACTCATTATGATCAGAAGAGAAACCGTAGAAATACTGTGGTCTTGCTCTTTGCCTGCTTCTTTTGGGGAAGCCTTACTCCACTGATCCCGCCCTAAGAATGGGGACCCAGATGTCAAAAGCAATATCACAGAGCAAATGGCCATGCCAATAGCTGAGCCTGTTTAGTTCGGCAGTTGGCTCCTCTAAGAACCAGGTCATTAACAATCTCTTACCCCCATCCCTACTCCAGAGATGAAGAATTGGTGGGTAGAAGCACAGAGAAAGAGAGGAAAGAAAGCTAATAGGGAAGGAAAGAGACAGCTGTGGAGAGGCCCTTAGGGACATCTCTCCAGTCTAAGTTTAAAAAGACCCATTCAGCAGAAAGGAACAGATGGGAAGGTCTCTGGGAAGCAGTCAGCAGACTGTATGCTTAAATCAAGATCCAGAAGGCTGCAATCTTCACGCCCAAGTACCCCCAGAGTTCTTGAGCAAAATAGTTCTGTACCCCACAAATTCTTTTTCTGCTTGATCCTTTCAGGCGCACTTATGGTTAGTACCACTTCAATAATACCTCCCAATTGCCAAATAGAAAAAAAATATGCTTGCCCCAAGAAGTTCCATACAGAGGAAGCCTCTGTTTCAGGGCTGAAGGTATTTTGGTTTGCACAACTGCCTTTGTCAAATCTGAGTGTGTACACATGCAGTACAGCACTAGAATGGGACTTAGGACTCTTGGGCTTTCTTCTACTTCCTATCATATATGATTCAGGAAGCCCAATGTTGTGTGCAATATCTGAATTCATTTAACAATTATTTTCTGAGTGCCTACTGTGCCCCAGACATTCTTCTAGGTGCTCAAACACAATTTTAAAAAATTACAATTATAGAAGGGAATCCCTGATTAAAGGAATCATCTTCAGAAATGAGAATGCCTAATCTACATTTCAATTGCTAACTTTCTTAGAGACAACACAATAAAATGTACATAGACACTGAAACATATCTGAAAATAAAATGTGTGGACGAAGTACAAACTCTGGAATCAGAAACTGAGAGTTCAAAGACTGACTTTTCTCTGGGTAACTAACCAGTCTATTAAAAAAGACCTAAACAGTCTGATGTAAGAAGACCCTCTCTCTGCCCCTAAATATAATCAGTCAACTCATCTTACAATGAAGACCGTGATCAACAAGCCCCATTCATACCTAGAGAACTTTCAATGCTTTTTTCAAAGTGGGCCACTCAAATATGAGCAAAGTCTCTAATATTGTCAAATATTCCAGAATGAACAAACAAAAACAAATAAACAATTAGGAAGAAAGAACTATGAAGAGAGTACACTTAAACAAATAAAAATATCATTAATAAATGATAATCAATAAAACATAGAAACATTACATTCACAAAATAGGATGCTGAATTTTTTTCCAAAAACCAAGGTCTTAAAAATTAAAAATTATATAGAAATTGTAAATGCCAGAGGAACATGAAATAAAATATACCCACAAATAAAAAATAACAGATGAAAAATAGCAAACATATACTTTAAAAAATAAGAACTAGTCCAGCCAATTTATCATCTCAAAAATAAAAGCTGGAGAAAGAAAGAAGAAAATACATAAAAGAAAATCAAATAAATAATTCAAAAAAAATCCCAGAAATGAAAAACATGAGTTTCCATTCAGAAACACTATGAAATACACTACACAGTAGACAAAAATAGACTCAAACCTAGGCATATTATCATGGAATTTCTGAACACTAAGACTAGAGAAAAGATTCAATAATTTCAAGAAGAATTAAGTGTGTTTTATACAAAGGAGTAAAAATCAGAATGGCTTTAGATTTCCCAAAAACATGACTGGAAACTAGAATATATTAGACACTTCAAAATTGTGGGGAAAGATAATTTCCAACTTTCAAAAAAAAGTTTAAATCCAGTCAACTTATAAATTAAGTATAAGGGTAGAATAAAATCTTTTTCAGATATGCAAGTTCTCAAAACTATGCTTCCCAGGTAGCTTTTCTCAGGAGGATGTACTCCATCAAAACCAAGGTGAAAACAAAGAACACTCAGGATCCTAGAGCGAAACTAACACAAAAGCAAGAAAGGCATCCCATGGACGATAGTGAAAGGAAATCCAAAGGCAATAGCTATGGAGCAAGTCAAGAGAACAGAATGACCTATTTGGAACAAATTTCAGAATTATTTGCGGGGAATTTCTTCAATGAGAAAAAATTGATAGGATCCCTAATATATGAATGTATTGGAAGGAAATTTAACAAACAAGGGAACTTTTTATTTAAATTAGTGATAAGTTTATAGAACTCTTAGCATATAACAAAAAATTACTAAGCATAGTTTAAAAGACAATGACTAATTTTTAAAATTATGTTCACATATAACTTTAATGAAAATAAAATCTAAATTTTACCTATATAAAGTGTTTATTATACTTTCTGGCATAAAGTACTTGATACATTTAGCCACTATTCTAATGATGATTTCAACTATACATACATATCAGGCTTCATTTCCAACTGCTTCTTCCACTAAATGGCACCAGGTAAGTTACCTACCTAGAGCTTGTTTCCTTATATATAAAATGAGAATAACTACAATGTTGTCAGCATCAGAGAGAATGTTTATAAGCCACAATACTTGGTATACACGTCAGCATTTAAGAAATGGTAGAGAATATTTATCTATATTTGTATATGAAATTTATATATAATGTTTGTATATAAAATACTTGTATATAAGATGTTTTATTGCCTAAAATCAGAATCCTAATTTAGAAATAATGACACTAAGAGGTCACAGAAATATAGTGGTTGAATGTAAGAGCTGCAGTGTTTTGGAATGTTTAATCAAGGATTTTAAAATTTTAAGATAAAAAGAGCTAAACAGCCTCCACAGTATACCAAGAGAAAGAAAAGACCAATGAAACATTAGGGGGATGACTAGACAGACCAGATCAACATGAAATCTCAAAAGAAAATGATGGATGGAAAACCTTGTTAAAAGAATATATTGATGATTACAAGAATAAAATGTCGGCCGGGTGCGGTGGCTCACGTCTGTAATCCCAGCACTTTGGGAGGCCAAGGCGGGCGGATTAGGAGGTCAGGAGATCGAGACCATCCTGGCTAACTCGGTGAAACCCCGTCTCTACTAAAAATACAAAATAATTAGCCAGGCGAGGTGGCGGGCGCCTGTAGTACCAGCTACTCGGGAGGCTGAGGCAGGGGAATGGCGTGAACCCGGGAGGCGGAGCTTGCAGTGAACTGAGATCGCGCCACTGCACCCCAGACTGGGCGACAGAGCGAGACTCCATCTCAATCAATCAATCAATCAATCAATAAAATGTCATGAAAATAATCAAGTAAAAGTAATGCATGTGGATAATCAGTAAGCTGTGATAAAGATAGATGAGCATAGGTTAAGAAATATAACAATGAGTTTACAAATAACTTAGATATTATCTTCATATTGCAAAGGCCCCTCATTTGGTCCAACACAGATATGCCTTTCACTAGAAAAGCTAAGTATTTTCTAAGTCTCTAGCCTCGACAACAACCATCAAAAAGTCCCAGGTACAGAACAGAAAGGGATGGTACCTTTTCAAACTTGGACAGTAATTTGTTGCTTTCCCAAGTTCCCATCACTGGCCTCATTAAGGGCTGTATCTAAGGAAAATGAGATTACTTACTGTACTTACACACATTTACCAAAAGAAAGTGAAAAAATACATTATTTTAAAAAATATTTTATCAACAACGATTAAGATTTGCTAGAATAGCTTACGTTACTCCAGGTATAGCTAGTCATTTATAGAAAGCCTAGAAGGAAATGTTAATAATCCTTGGGGTAACTATGGGGTATGTCAGAGTAGCAGGCTCGGTTAGTGGCAAGAGATCAAACACTGAAGTTACCTGAACTTGAGTTTGAATTCTTACTCTCTCATTTACCAGCTACTGGCCTTAGAAAAATTATTTAATCTTCTAGGCCTCAATTTTTTCATCTAGAAAATGGAGATATTTTCTAAGATGTTGCTATGAAATTTTTTTAAAGAAAGGAAATGGAGATAATATTAATAATCATCTCATAGGATTATTGTGAGCAAGTAGGATATTCAAAATACACAACAACCAGTATGGCCTGAAAACAAACAAACCCATCAGAATACATATACCTACACACACACACACACACACACGCACACTGACCATCAACAACCAGTATAGCTGTATGTACCAGGGTTCACTGGCTGAAGAGCAATTCGGGCTGCTAATATCAGTGAGTACCTAATAAATGTTAACAATTGGTACTGCTAGTTTCTTATTTGTGTTTTTATGATTTCTTTCTTGCTCTGCTGAATACAAAGGATTTTCATGACCAGATAATAATGTTTTAAAATATTAGCTTAATAGGGAAATTTAGAAGATCTGGTACTGGAGAGTCAATTAACAAAATGCTGGGAAAAACAAAAGGAACTTAAAACTCTCATTACTTGAGTCACGCACTAGGCACCTTGGAGAGCCCCAAGACCTTGGCCCTAGTCTGGCTGCCTTCATCCATAACTTAAGAAAGATTCTCGATCCCTTTTAATATCCCATTTGCAAACCCCTGTAAAGTGGGCTCTGTGCCATCCCTTCCAATCATGGCAGCAATGATAAAAGCCTCAAGAAAAAGACTCAAGATATCAAGTTCTAAATCCAAGTTCTGCAACTAATGAATTATGTGACCTTGGGTAAGGGAGTCTTAACATCCTTGTTTGTGAAAGGGGAAGAAGAGCACTTGTTCCAGCTGCCAGTGCATCAATGGTGGCTCAGATGAGAAACTGTATTTTGGAAAGCACAGAGTATATGTAAAGCCAGGGTGGCATGATCTCAGTGATGATGGCCCTGGGGTGGACCCCAGAAAACATGCAGGTGCCAAAGCCATCAGCTATTGAGTTTCCGTTAAAAACCAACCAACCAACCAACCAAACAAACCCTGATCAGGCAAAGCAGTCAGAGGAGGCAGGATTCATAAGGCAGTATAGTGGTACTTACCAAGCAATAGACTTGAGCGTCAGCCAAGGAGAATCACTCTCCCTTACCATTAAAATCAGGGACAAAAACCTGAACACCCTAGAAACCTAAATCTTAAAGCCTCTGAGAGCAGGAGGCAGGAGATAGGAGAAGGAAAGGGAGATCATGTGTCTGTCTTAGCAAAATTGTGAAGTTAACCAGGTTTATTTTCAGCATCTTTTTTACCTTTCCTTTCTGACACTCCCTCTACTTTCTGTTGTTTCACTTAATCCCAACCCCAGGCTGTAGTGTCAGAGCACTCTCATGGTACCACCTGGCTGGCTGGTGCACCCAACCCCTACTCCATAGGCAAGCACCTACCAAGGCCTAACCTCTCCAGAATATGACTCATGTTCTGAAAATTATATCCTCTCCTGACATTTGAGAATAGAAGTCCTCCTATTCCATTCCTACCCTACCTGGAGTTAGTTATTGTAAAATAAATGAATTCACAATAAATAATAAGTCATTCTTTGTTACAATTTTAAAGAAAATGCTGAAGATGATAAAGTCCTGATCCAATATTCCCCAAATATCCTTTTTTTTGAAACGCAATTTCACTCTTGTTGCCCAGGCTGGAGTGCAATGGCGCAATCTCGGTTCTCTGCAACCTCCGCCTCCCGGGTTTGATTCTCCTGCCCCAGCTTCCTGAGTAGCTGAGACTATAGGCATGTGCCACTATGCCCAGCTAATTTTTGTATTTTTAGTAGAGATTGGGTTTCTCTATGTTGGTTAGGCTTGTCTTGAACTCCCGACCTCAGGTGATCCGCCCGCCTCGATCTCCCAAAGTGCTGGGATTACAGGCATGAGCCACCGCATCTGGCCAAATGTCCTAATTAGGAAATTGGATGAACATTTTGTTAGGCAGCATCTTTATCAAATTTCAACTCTGCTGCTTACTAGCTGTGTGACCATGAGCAAGTTAAGCTTTCTGAGTCTCTTTTGTTATTTGTAAATAGGAATGATAATGATACCTACCTGAAAGGGTTGATTGAAGATTAACGAGTTAATATGACAAGCACCTAGAACAGTGCCTATCATGTAGTACAAGAATATTTTTCATATTTTGTATTTATAACTCTCCTTATCTGTCCTACCCAGCACCTATGTCTTCCAGCAGGAACAGTACCTTCTCTAAGGGCTACTACATCTAAATTCCCGGTGGCCCTTGCTCTATCAGTCATCTGTTCTATCCTTTGTATCTTCAAAATCTTCCTCTCCACTAAGTCAATGTGCATAGTCTATAAACACTCTTAAACATTTTCTACCTTTTACAAAAACTTCCTTTAACATGTTTCTAGCCTAGGTATAACCCTTTATCTTCCTTCTTTCAGCATCTCGCCACATTTACAGCCCCTTTGACCTTGATCTCTCTCTTGCTACAACTATTTCTCCCTTCTTTCCACCTCATTTCCCTCTTTTCATTTCCATAAATTTGCATCAAGAGTAGCTTTCTCATCACCTATTTAATCCTTAAAACATTATGATATGGATTTGCCTCCCCATTTCATCAGAATGCCCTTTACTGATTGCCAAGCCCAGTGGGTACTTCCCAGCACACACCTTGCTGGCTGGCTGTGCATCTTGTCACAATGACACACCCCACTCGGAAATGGGATGTCTACCACCACTGGCTGTCTCTGCTTGTCTCCCTCAGTTTCCTAGTTTCCTCCTCCTGTCCCATTTCTTAAGAACTGCATTGCCTAGCAGCCAGGCTTTTCTTACACGAGGGAATCTCCTGCTCTTGCTCACCTTTCTTCTTGCCTTAGATGTGTATGTAGAAGGATAGAAGGATTTGTGTTTTTTGTTTTTTTTTGTTTGTTTGTTTGTTTTGTTTTGTTCTGAGATGGAGTCTCACTCTGTAGCCCAGGCCAGAGTGCAGTGGCATGATCTCGGCTCATTGCAACCTCCACCTCTCTGATTCAAGCAATTCTTCTGCCTCAGCCACCCGAGTAGCTGGGACTACAGGTGCATACCACCACACCTGGCTAACTTTTGTATTTTTAGTAGAGATGGGGTTCCACCATGCTGGCCAGGCTGGTCTCAAACTCCTGACCTCAGGTAATCTGCCCACCTTGGCCTCCCAAAGTGCTGAAAGGATATGAAAGGTACCATGTGTGAGCATGTGGTGGGGAGGCACGAGAGATGGGAAGAACAGCCTAAACAAAGACAGGAGGGATCCAAGGTACGGGAAGTCTCATTTAATGGTCCTCAATAGGTTCCTGGAAATGACACCTTTAAGTGACACAACATATTACGAACCCAATTTTACCGTAAGTTAACTAATATAAACAGGAGTTACATTCCTACAGCATATTTCTGGTCCTAAAAACCTAAACTTCTAAAGATCCCAAACATTTCTAATATAAACATTGAAATCAATGTGAGCTATATTTACATTTTTCCAAGTATGTATACATACATTTTAAAAGATAGAATAAAAACAAGTAAGATAATGACTCACCCAAATTTTTAGTGAATCTGTGAGTGAGGGTGGTCATAATGTGTTGGGCTATATCAAGGAACAAAAGTATACAAAGTGAAAATTGTCAGAAGCACCTCTGGCCACCATGCAGGTCAAACACAAAGGAGAACAAATGAAGTGGGTTCACTGAGCACTTCCGTACCGCAGTTTACTGTTGCACATCTGCTTCATTACGGTCTACTTTACGAATTTTTATTTTACTATCATCTGTAGTCAAATTTACACCAAGAGCCCAGGAAACAGTAGCTGGGCTTGGCTGAAGATCTAGAAAGAGCCCTAAGGGGAAGGAATGGGACATCAGCCTGGAGCAGGAGATCCTGGCAATCTGGGAAGGACCCTGAATGCTAAGAGGTTTGGACTTTATTTTATTGGCAGTGGAGAGTCCTGAAGAGTTGGAAGCAATTATGTGTCTACCGCTCTCTAGAACTAAACAATCCCAAATCGTATCTTCGTATCTTCATTTTCACCTAAGAAACATTTCTAACATCTGCCCACCCTGTCCATTTATTTTCCCTTATCACCCTATTATTACATTGCTTTAGCTTCCCCTTTGCTTTTTCAATCTTTCCAGACCGTGAACAAACTTTCCATTTCAGTTAGTTCATTCTATTTAAAAAACAAAACAAATCCATATACAACCTCTCCAGGGGAGTCCAGGGAAGTGGGAGGACCATTGCTGTGGGTATGGCAGCTCCCCTCTGATACAGACAGAGCAGAGCCCCTAGACAGCCTTCCTGCCCACATGCCCTGCCCATGTTCCAACCTTTTTTGCTGTGATATGACAGGAGTCTTGAAGCCCTGGCTGTACTGTAAGTTCCAAGAGCAGCAAGTTCAACATCCATAGATTCTTTTGTATTTCCCAGTGTCATTCACGGTGTTGAGCTTATGGCAAGTGCACAGTGAATACTTACTGTCCAAATAAAATAGCAATTTACACTAATTCTGTGTTGAGGCACAGGTGAATTTGGACGGCAGCATGAGAAAACAACAAAAACCCAAAGACCTAGAGCTCCATAAAAAGAGAGAATGCAAAAGTGGAGAAAGCTAATACCAAGATAAACACTTTACTGAAAATTTGATCTAAAAACCCCAAAGAATTTTCCCCATTGCAGAGCCCAATTAAGCAATTTTTTGTTTTATTATAATGCTGTTTTTCTTAAGTAACCAAGGTTTCCGAAAGACAACCAGTAAATCAGAACCAAATTATCAAACATGGACAAACCAGAAAGCAACACAGTACAGTGAAAACACAAGGACTCTGGCATATGGCAGACATAGCTACAAAGCCCAGTTCTATCACAAATTAGCAGTGTGGACTCAGGAAAATTACTTATATTCTCTGGACCTAAATTCTCTCAATGATTAGGTGGGAGAGAAACTCATATAGCTCACTGCATTATGAAAACCAAGTTTTAGAGAGTGGGCATAAAGATCCTGGCTCAGAGGGATCACAAAATAACATTATTTCTTGTGTTTACTCAACAGTTGAGTGCCTTCTATGAGCCAGATATGGTTGTAGGCACTGCTGATAGATTAGAGAATAAAAAAGGCAAATACATGTGCTCATGGACCAGAGATTACTATCTTTAGCTCTTGTGACAATAGGATAAAAGCTCCAGTCTCTCTCCCCATGAAAATACACATCATTTCCAAACACAAATTATGCCTGCAGTTGCAAGGCAGTCAAGGATCTCATGAAATCCTGCAGTTCCCTCTTGTGATCTTACTCTATCCCTAGATCAGTCAGGGTCTCCTAAATAAGTTTAGTAAGAATGAATCAGGATGCATATTAGATTCAGGACTCCATTTCTGATTTACCTGAAAAGATTACCCTAAGGTGAGAAGTAGGAATATGGATATTATCAAGTGTCCCAGGAGAATCTTATCATCTAAGTAAACACTGCCTAAGATCTCAGACTCTGGCACACTTGGTTTTCCTAAGCTTATCCACCCTATTATCTAACTATAAATCAAATTTCTTCTAGATCCTGGCATATAGTAGGCACTCAGTGTACTTCTAAGTGATGGGAAGTGAAGGCTATACCCACATATACTTCCCTAGATGACTAACACAAAATTATCAGTCCCATAGTTTATCCAGGCAGAAGTATCTACTAAACGACCACAATGTAAAAAGGCTTAGAAAGCAGAAAAAAAATGAAAGGCAAGAGCTAAGGCATCACAAAGCACTGATACATACCTGGTGCTACTCTCAGAGATGGAAAGAGAACAAAAGGATAATGACTCGACTGAGGCTAGGATTTGGATGCCCCATCTCCAGCTCCAACCATCCCTTCCCTGTCCCCATTTCTTGGTTCCTAGTTTCACCTTCTCCTCCACCAAAAACATCACTGGTCATCAAGCAGGAAATAGACAAACTTCAAACAAAATCAAGTACAAAGTACACCTATGGGAGCCTGGTTAATAACATCATGTTTTTCCCTCCATGAACTGCACAGGCATATTCTCCAAAAACAAAAACAAAACCCTCAACTGAAATGTTCACATTTTGCAATCTCAGACAACAAGTATTAGGGCAATCATTTGTCTGGGAGTTCTGCGGTAATTCTAAATTCAAATATTCCATTCTATGGTCCCAGAGACCAATGGTAAGCCCTGGAAAATCCCAATATGTCAGTATCCAAATTACATAGTCTTTTCACTTAGAAGCAATCCCACTATCAGGCCCCATACCCAATATGTGGCCGGGTAAAATGTGGCCTTCGCAAGTGAACCAAGCACTGCTCCCATTGTATAAATGGACATCCGATTAGACATCATTAGAACAAGACACTGTTCTAAATCAGAATCACATAGCACAGCAAAATATAAGCCTCATCCCTGCCATCCCCAAAACTTAACCATACCAGAAATGGTGAAATGGTCAACTAACCTTTTCTCAGGCTTCACGAGATGGAGTCCATAACCAACCTTGGCAGGCAAGACCAATTCCTTTCAGGGACAGGTAAGTTTTTCCCTTTCTAGCTAAATTCATCTTGTGTGACCTGTTAGTATTCCCTTTCCTGTCTTGCCTAATTTTCCTCCAAAATAAGCTCTCCTTGACCTGTCTTCCTTATCTGATTGCTTTTCTACAACAACAGCAAAATCACAAAACAGAACTTGATGACAAATTCTTATTACAAGATAAAATTTAGAAGCCTTCTTTTATGTGCCAAAACAAGTGGCATTTGTGGGTTATATCCATGCTTGATGTCTGTACTGAACTGGTAATCAAGGGTAATCTGCCATAGTAATACTGCCCAATCTTGTAGCAGTGTAGCTCAAGAAACTCACCTCTGGAAAACTGTGTCCTTCTATTCCCTCCCAACTACCTGCATAGCCCCATTAATCTAACTCTCTTGTCCTTGTGAGGTTGTCATTATCAGAAGATAAGCACAGGGGGAAAAAATCCAAATAAAAGAGAACACATATGAGACACTGTCAATCTGGAAAACCATTCAGCGGTTTCTAATAAAGGTAAAACATACTCACTGTATGACTTGAAAATCCCACTCCTAGCTATTTACACAAGAGAAATAAATTTAGGTTTGCACAACCTGTAAGCAACTGCTTTTAGTGTTTTACTCATAATTACCATTACTGGAAACAACCTAAATGTACTTCAATTGGTGAATAAACTGCTGTATAGATATTCCATGGAATATTAGTGAGCAATGAAAAGAGCTGAACTATTGAATCAGGCAACAACATGGAAGAATTTCAATGCATTACACTCAGTGAAAGAAACCAGACTCAAATGGCAACACAGTGTATGACACCATTTACATGAAATCTAGAAAAGGCAAAAGTCTAGGCACAGACTTTAGAGCAGTACTTGTCAGGGGCTGTGAGTGGAAGGAAAGACTGACCACTGACCACAAAGGGGCATAAGGAAACTTTACAAGGTGTTCAAATTGCTGTCCATCTTGATGGTGGTAGTGGTTACAAGACTACATTTACCAAAACTTAAAGAACTACAATAGTTGATTTTACTGTATGTAAATTGTATCTAAACAACCCAAGGTTTAAAACCAATTTAAATACCAATAAAAAACCATGAAAGAGAAAGGAAGAAAAAGAATATACTTGAAATGGGGGCTAGAGTTTCAAAATTAATAGTGAGTTTCAATGGTAATTTACCTTGAAAAGAAAAAGGGAGAAGTTTATCTGATATTTACCAAAATTTAGGTTATAATTGAAAATATGTGTTAATTCTTAGAACAAAAAAAGATTCAATTTTTTATTTGTTATATAACCAGCAACAGGACTTACGTCAGCAGGACAAAATATCTTTCATTTCATACTTGACTTTTCATAGCACGATTATAAAGGAGATCATTTTTCCCCAAAATATTTAGAGCATCTCTTTTCACTAAAGACTTCTCTTAATCCCTAAAAGGTCCTAATATTTCTCTTTAATGCCTATCAAGTCAATATCTTAATCAATTTTCTCTTCTTTAATGGTTATCTGGCCTAAATCAGTCAGATCTTAATTGGGCCATGGCACATGATTCCAGCAGTTTCCCAATGTCACTTTCATAGAGTCCATGAACTATTTTCTCTTTTGCAAGATCTGAAATTTCTCTTTGTAATCAACTTACTTTGCATACATATTGTATGGATGGATGATGATCAGACAATCAGAGAGAGGCCAGCCTACAAAACTGCTGGTGTTAAGTGGCAAGTAAATTTGTGGTAGAGAAAAATTATGTAAGTGATGAGTCTTTAGTGAATATAATCATAACTTTTACTTCCCTCTGTTGCCTCATAACTGCACAGAGTCAGATAATGAATACATCAAATAATGCATTTTAAGCTGAGGATGCCTTGTATTTTATCAATGACACTTTGTTGGTGTTCTTCCAACTCTGATAACCCACATTCCCTCATTGAGCATGCACTATTATGCCAGACTGTAATATCATAGGACTGTAAAAATGCTATAAAAATGGCTTAGATGCTTTGATAAGTATGGCAGGAAGACAAGGTGAAACAGACAGCATCATCACCATCATCTTGTCTAACATCTTACTCAGTGTTTACTGAGCACCTGCCACAAACCAGGTCTTAAGAGCTTCCCTTATACTAATTTAACCTTCTCAACATGCCCATGAGGTCATTACCATTAATATTCTCGTTTGATAGACAGGCAAAGGAGTCTCCGAGCTGTCCAGCGAATTACCCAGGCACCCAGCAGGTCCTGGGAGGAGCTGGGGTTCACATCTAGCCCGGTTGCAGATGTTGCACATGTAAAGCATTTAAAGACAACACTGTGACTGCTATGATCCCCAGGGAAGAGTCGTGCACTGTGGAGGCAGTGACAAACCATGAGCAGGCCTGAGCCCATTCTGTACCCCAGGTCTCCAGGGCAGCTGTAGCTCTGAGAGCCACACCCCATAGACAATCCACAAGCATCTGTCAAATCACTTGAGAGTCAGGATTTGCCGACTAAAACACAAACAACTTCTGCAGCAGCAAGGGCAGGAAGCAAGGAGGAGCAAAGGAACAAAACCTGCCAATGGGCTCTTCCCAGCCCCAGCGCTCTGGGAAGGACGCTGCTGAAGGCAGTGAGGTGGGCCACCGCTGTCACCCGACAGCTGCTGTCCTGTCCTGCTCTTCACACGGGAGGCAAGCTGTACAAGCAGATTCTTGCACCCACACTTTAGAAAAATCAGACTAAATATAGCCAAGTTTGCTCTCAAGAGCCAGCTCAGAACGGGTGGTGCTGCTACATTCCACTTCAGAAAACTGGGGAGGAATCAACTTGATTTACAAGAGAGCAGCTTTCCATGCTTGCTCTTGTGGTTTCAAAAGGACCATATGCAAGATCCAACTGGACTGTGGGGAATGTTGCAGGTTTGGCCAGGCAAATAATACAGCCCTTAGGAAAAGGACTTTATCAGACATGAGTTAGGAGGCTCCCCATTCACTTTCCTTCCTATAAAGGACTAAACTACCACATCCCTGGGACGTGGGGGAAATCCATTAGGAAGCACACATTATACATACACTACTCAGTTTTGTGCCTTTTCCCGGATTCCCACCCATCAAAATCCTACTCAAAAGCTCACTCAATTCTATTCCTTTCGTTAGGCTATCCCCATCCAGCTCAGAACCAAATGCTCCATTTGTTCTCAGACCTCCCACGTTATGGTGCTTGCACTTTTATTTAGCACTTATATCATTCAGTCTAATCTGCTTCTCTGTCTCCTTCCCCCAGTGGAGGCTGCAGGGAAGGGCTGGGGCTGGCAGAGGGCAGAGTGGGCTAAGCTCCCTTCCTTATTACACTCCCCACCACATCTCATAGAGTTCCTTGTACATGGGTGCTACTCTACTGCTTATCAACAGATACACACAATCTGCTTGAATGCCTGTGGATGAGCATTTACAATATCCCCTCTTTCTCATAATTAAATACACAACATCTGACACTCACTCGCCAGAGTTCAAGCGTGGGCTTCAGATCCCCAGTTCCCCCTACCTTTGTAAAATGTCACCACATCATCCACTGTGACTCAGCATTACAAAACACAGCTACACCAGCAAAGGTTTCCCAGTTTCTGCTTCTCAGCACTAGCCCTTGTTTCTTCAGGCATGAGAGAACAGCAAGGCAGATGAGAAAGAAAGGGTGGGATAAAAGGAATTAGGAAGGGCTGGGCTAGGCAATACAACAGTACGATTAGACTGAAGCCCTGTCTGAACTAGCTAAGAGGGCTACAAAAGAGATGGGGGTGGCAGGAACCGCTGCCACAGCAAGTTTCAAACTAGGTTGGAGGCCCCAATTCTTGTTCACACAGTCACTGGACAGGAATTTTCAATGACGAACTTCTAGCCGTCAATCTCCTTCCTAAAACAAAGTGATCAACAGAAACTGCTGATGCAGGAAAGTCAAATCTGGTGGTCTAGAGAACATAATAAAAATAAGAAAAAAAAGACCCTCAGGAATAAGTGAATGGGAGAGAATCAGGGAGTAATTAGTTTAACAATCACACCATGAAGCTGCCCCAGAGTTAAGTACCTATGAGGGAAACTTGTCCATCATCTCACTGCCTTCACGACATCTGCTCTACAGAGGAACACTGTTGGAAGTTCTCATTAAGTGTGTATGGGAGTTACTGCGGAAATCAAAAGCAGTCATAAACCCACCCATTCCTTCATTTGTCTCTATTCATTCATTCATTCAAGCTTCATGGATGAGGCATGAGACATAGTCCTTGCCCTTAGAAAGTGCCACCAGAAGAGGTACATTCAAATGATGTTCTCAAGAAGAAAAGGTAGTTAGGAAAGCATAGGTAAGCTAGTTAGGAAAGCATAGGTAAGCTAGCACCAAGAGAGTCACACAGAGGCAGGACAGAGCTTCTTGTGTTCTATGAAGGGAAATCCATCAGAATTACACTTCTGGTCTCCCTCTTCACTCTCTGGGTCCTCCTCAGGAGAGGAGAAGTCAACTCTCTGATGAGCAAGTCTGTGAAAAAGCACAAAGCATAGGTTTCCCCCCTTCCTTTGGGTCCCACCTGCCTGCTGCAGGAGCCCAAGTTATCTCTGCTCTCCAGCTGTCAGTGGTATAGAGCAGGGGTCCCCAACCCCTGGGTGGTGAACTGGTATCAGTCCATGGCCTATTTAGGAACCGCGCCACATAGCCGCAGGTGAGCAGTGAGCAAGCAAGCATTACCGCCTGAGTTCTACCTCCTGTCAGATCAGCGGAGGCATTACATTCTCAGAGTGAAAACCCTACTGTGAATTGCACATGCGAGAGATCTAGGTTGTACATTTTTTATGAGAATCTAATACCTGATGATCTGAGGTGGAACAGTTTCATCCCAAAACCATCCCCCATGGAAAAACTGTCTGCCATAAATCTTATCCCTGGTGCCAAAAAGGTTAAGGGCCACTAGTGTAGAGGGAGGCATCCCTGTGACGGGTAAGTTCACTGCTGGGTACGATATTAGCAAGCCCACTTACTCTCCAACCCAAAGTCAGAAAAAATTACCCACTATACCTTTGTGATAAAAATGATGTTTTTATCTCCCATGTGACTCCTTTTACTCTCTGTGATGCAGTTCTGAATTCAAGTTGGGTACAAAGTCATCATTTATGGGGCTGCAAAGCCCAGTGTTTACCATGACTGCTTCTATTTGTCACAAGTGTTTGACGCCATCTCACTTCCCATTTTCCCAGTCACTGTTATTATTACTTAGCCTTACAATATTTTGGCGATGGGTAGTTTCTGCACTCTCCTACAGGATAAAAAACATAGAACCTGAGCACTGAATGACTTATCAGAAGATCTTTGGTAAGCTAATGTGTTCACTGATGATGGAAAATTCAGATTTCTTAATATAGATGTCATTCAGAGCATAGAGTCTTGCATTTGACATGTTTTTCTTGGGGAGAGAGGTGAGTGCTGAATATTGGAAATTATTTTTCTGCCATGTGAGAGGTGCTATTCTGTTAGACCTGGAATAGAAATTACCATGTACAATGTCCATCCTCCCTACTTTTTTCATAAATCTCTGAGGATGAAGCAAGAAAAGGAATTGGGGATGAGGGGTAAAAAACCCTTCTCTAGATCTAGGGACTCGTGCATTTGTACGTCATTCATGAAACAAATGACTGTGGGCCTCCTAAGTGCCAGGCACCATCCCTGGAATACAGAGATGAATACAAAGATGAATACAACACTGTCCCCAATGAATCCACATTTTTCTTCTCCCTGAATAATACTGCAACCCACTTCCGTTAGAAAACATCAATAGGCGCAACCATCTATACATAGTCTGTCCATAGAGAATGGAATAGTTTGGGGTCCCTGCTACCTCCTTCCAAGAGGTCCTAGTTCCTAGTCCTGCTAATTTGTTTCACAAGACACTGTTTTTGTTTTTGTTTTTTTAAAAAGACAATGGATGCCAGTATAATCCTAATCCAAATGCAGACCATAAGATCGTACCCTGTTCTGTGGCTGGAAAGCACACTTGTAAGCTGCCCATAAATGCAAAGCATGGGTCGCAACCAGACTAGGAGACATAGATAGGACGTTGCAATTAAACTAAGAAGAAAACATAACCCAGGGTAGTTACAAAACAATAAACAAAGGGCACCTCTTTTTCATCTTAAACACACAGCTGCAGGTTCAGCAAAATGAATGAGAGAACTACTTGCTATTAACACTTTTACAAATTCAAGTTCAAGTTTACTTAAGAAAAATGTTACACATAGTAAAAAACCTTCTAATTTGTTACTAATTAGAAAAACTGGCCGGCATGAATAAGTGAAAATTCAGGATATAAAACACATGCCAATTAGTATAGCTTTTCTTAAGAGAAGGGATGTGAGTACGAGTGATATTTACTTAGGATACAGGTTCCAGACACCCTTCCAGAAGCCCCCTCCTTTATTTAATCCTCACAATGTTCCCAGGAGGTAACCAGTAGTGAGCCCATTTTTTCCAGATGTGGAGACTAAAGCTTAGATGTTAAGTAATTTGAACTGTATTTTCTATTCCAGTTCCTCTGGCAAAACTCCTTATTCTCTGAAGCAGCATTTCTCAATGAGTTGGGTAAACTGGTCATTGCTTGACCATGGCTTGGCAACATTATATGGGAAGGCCATGCACTGCAGGCCATGATTATCTCTGGCCATGGGCACAAAATACCAATAGCAGCCCCCAGCAGCAGTTCCTACATATCCCAAATGTGCCCAGAGACAATGTCACTCAGCAGTAGATGTAAACTACTGCTCTAAAAGATTTTTTGGGCATCAAGACAAAAGACTGAAGAGAAGGGCACTTCAAGGTGGGCGGATCACGAGGTCAAGAGACCGAGACCATCCTGGCTAACACGGTGAAACCCCGTCTCTACTAAAAATGCAAAAAAATTAGCCAGGCGTGGTGGCGGGCGCCTGTAGTCCCAGCTACTCGGGAGGCTGAGGCAGGAGATTGGGGTGAACCCAGGAAGCGGAGCTTGCAGTGAACCGAGATCATGCCACTGCACTCTAGCCTGGGTGACAGAGCAAAACACCATCTCAAAAAAAGAAAACAAAAACAAAAAAAAAAACCTCCCGTCTTCAAATCTGTCAGAAGTCCCTGATTGTATGGCATTTAGGCTTCCAAGAAAGCCCCATGTACCCTTATAGAACCAGTTACAAAACCTCCATGAATATATTTGCCATGCAATGAATGAGCACTGAGTACCTATTATGGGCCAAGTACTGTGCTATAAGCTAGGAATATAAAGTCCAAGTCTAACCCGCAAGGGGGTTAGAGTTTAGTAAGAGGTAGATTAAGTATGATAAGTGTTAAGATAAATGTGAGCAGGAGGCACCTCCCATAGACTGGAAAGAGTGCTGAGAAGGCAGAAGAGAAAGGAGGGCTGGGACAGGTTCCCAGAGCAAGTGACATTTCCCCTGAGGCTTGAAAGACCAAGTAGGAGTAACCAGGAAGAGACTGGTCCAGGCTGACCTCTTTGCAAAGACAAAAGATAAGAATCATATTTGCAGTTAAAGTTAAAAATACTTCCTTCATTCTTTGAGACCTCACTGTGATTCAAACTCAGGATCTCCTGTTTACTAGACAGGTACTTTAATCAAATAAGTCACTAGAAAATAAACTCTCCATAGTCCACATGTACTTCCTTCCTAAGTTCTTGTTTTTGTAAAGTCTGGCTTCACTGGTATAATCACCCATCAGGCAAGAAATAAGACGAATTTATACTTCTTACAGTGGACAAGAAATTGTTTTCGAGAACAGTGTGGACTAGCAACAAGGGGGAGTGTCCCTGTCTTGGGGACACAGGAGTGGTGAAGAGGAGAGATCATAATCAGTGCCACCTGATGGGTGACGTAGAAGGGATATTTAAGGAGTACGTCAACACATCCTTGGTCTCAAGCTCAAGATGAACTTTATCTCGGCTTTTGTTTTGTTTTTTTGGCATCTTAAGTCTTGACTCACTATCAATCATAACGATACAAAAAAAAAAGAGAGAGAGAGAGAGAGAGAGAGATTCTCACCCTACTGGTACATTTGCACCGACAAGAAAACCTAGAAAAATCTTGGTTGTAAGAGAGAGGACTTCATTTTTGTTAATAAAGTTAGGAAAGCTGGAAGTGGCTGGCTGAGGATCTCTGAACCTGAGATAGCCCAAAGGCAAGTTTCCCGAGTTTATGGGCGCTGAGTGTAGGAGCTGGGTTGTTGCTACTTCGGGTTCTTAAGACAGTCGTTATAAGGGGAGCAAGAGTCAGATTAGTTCAGTTTCTTTCTCTTGGGGCAGGGAGCAGAGGGAGGAGCAAGCCAGCCCTTGTGGTTCCTTCTGGTCTCTAGCCTACAAGGAATAGGCTCATTTCCCCCTTGGCAAGGTGCCTAAAGCAGCTGGCAAGCATGCCTCCTCTCCCTACCTCAGTACCCCCTCTGACCTGACCGCACTCCGAAACCAAAATTCTGTAGGTGAATGCAGGCTCCCATTTTGTCCCACAATCATTTCATCATTTAGGTACAGCTTGACCTCTAATGTGACATCACAAACGCTTCTGGTCCACAATCTTTTTTTCTTCTTCAGAAACTACCCTAAACAAGGAAGTTTGTGTTCCAAGGTAAGAGAATCGGAAATGAAAAACTCAGGATCCCTCACGAACAGCCCGACCCTGCTTTCAACCAGGAAGTTCAAAGGAGGCAGGACTGTACGGTCAAAACTGCAAAGTCGAAGCTCAAGACTGTAAGAAGAAAGTGGTCTTCAAAGAAAAGGATTCACCCAAATCGAAGAGGTTGTTGCACTTCTTTTCCCTGGCTGATTACATTTCACGTCTGTAAACTTTGCTAAGCCCGGGGCGCTGGCTGTATAAGCAGAGACAGGTGTAGGGACACCTCTACCCTCTGGATACATCTGCGGCCGCCGCTGCTGGGTGCACAGGACGAAGGGCCCTCGACCCAATCCCAGTCCAAGCTTCCGGATGACGCACCTGGGCCGGGGACCTCTCCCACGTGAGGGGGCCAACCACGCATCCCCAGCCCTGGGGCCACCCAGCCCGCTCCGGAGGGAAGGGGCAGGGAAAAAGGGCATCTCGGGGCCAAACCTCATGCCGGATCCTCCGGCTTTCCCCCCATTTCCAGGATATCGTTTCGCATCAGGGACACTCGTCTCCACACCTCCTACCTCAAAGTCTTGCGCACCTACCCTTCACGTCTCTCCAAAGCAACTGAATTAAAGCGCCTACTGGCCTTGGCGGCGCAGGTGAGTGCCAAGAGGTGAAGGAGGAAGGGGCCCGCTCTCCGCCACCCCCTTTCCTCGCCTCCCCGCGATCGCCAAGCTTCATCGGGGATGTGTGGCTTGGGGTGCGCGGGTTAAGAAGGAGCTTAAAAATGCCCCAAGCGACCCTTACCTTCCACAGCCATTCTCTCAGAGCTTCCCTAACGCATGCATAATTTTCTTGGCCGAGGTACTCCTCCTGCCCCGCGCTCCCCCCCTCCTCTCGCTTTCGCCTAAATATTCTGAGCTTATCTGCTCCAGGACCAACCTGCCGCGGTCACGCAAAGCGAGGCAGCCGGCTCCGGGCTTGGCGCGCGCAGGGCGTCCTGGGAAGTGTAGTTCCCTCCCTTCACTTGGACTCGGGAGAGCACCCCGACTCCAACGCGGAGGCGGCGCCTGCCCCCACACTCGGACAGCAGCTCCAGCTTCAGCTGACCAGACCGAGTAATCTCTCCTGGGGATGTTGTGAGGGGACCCAGGACGCCTGGGGTGTGGGATGGGGGGGGGGGGGGTCCCGGGAAGCGGTGTGGACTACATCTCCCAGGAGGCCGTGCGCTGAGATAGCTTCGGTGCTAAGAGTAGGGACCCGTGATTGAGCCCGTCCCTGTCCATTACAAGGGGGTTGGCACGTAGCAGGTGTGGTGAGGTGGGCAGGTGCCGGTCAGCAGTGTGATGAGCTCCCCCGAGCTCGTCCGCGGGCCTCTGCCGCAGGTACCGCCCCCTGACCTCCTGAACCACCATTTAGTAGGGAGAGCAGAACCACTGTCCGCCTGTGGTTCTCCACCTGGGCCAGAGAGCGCTGCCCAGGCTGAGGTTGAAACTTGTTCCTTCGCACCCTGAGATGTATGGGTTTTGTGGGGGAATTCCGCCGGTTGATACAGCCGTCTTCTGATCCTACAGGGTGGTTCAGGTGGCTAAATACTTGGCATGGGGGTGTAGGGGAGGAGGAGTGGCTTAAACCCCAATAGGCAACATCGCCAAGGGGTTGTTAGGAACAAAGTCGGAACCAGGATTGTACCAGAGGAGGTCAGATGAAAGCCTGCCTGGCTTCCAGGATAGGAGGCTTTCAATTTGGCTAGCCTTGGAGCCTGCTGACAGCCTTTGATAGGGCCTAATAATTAACAGTGCCTTCCTTCAACTTCTGAAATCAACTTCTGAAATCACCTTCCTTCAACTTCTGAAAACTACGTCCTAGCTGTAGGTGCTGGGGATGATATAAGCAGACAGGATAAAGGGAATCACGTGGATAGCAATACAATTCGACAGCTGGTAAAAATTAAGTTTCTAAACATTTTTTCCTGCATATGAAAATACGGATACAGTTGTGGCTGTAAAGGGTAAGGGAATGGCCTCAGGAATAAATCTGGCTCAAGACTGGATTGACTTTTAAAGGCCTTCAGTTTGGAAATGCATTTGGTACCACATCCACGCAGTCACCCGTATATAATGTTAATCTCTGTAAAATAAGGAAGTGCAAAAATCGGATTCTTCCCGTGATGACTACTTAGACATTTTTGTCTGTCTTGGTCATTAGCCAAAAAAAAAAAAAAAAAAAAAAATCTCAAAACAATTTTGTTTCTGAGTGTATACATGCACACCTGTTGTTCTGGTCACTAATTACATGCCTAGTCCTCCTATTGGGTAATATATAATAATAACACGTGTATAGGCGTGTTAAAGAATACCTGCGTATAACCATTAAATGCTCTTGTTGATACTTTAGTTCTGAGTCCATGGAGCTGTGTAGAAGTCAAAGCTAAGCCTCCCTTTTAGGTACAGTAGAGAGAGACCCATTCAGTGAGACATAATTTCCATGAGAAAAAGAATTTTCCAACCTTATACACAGCTAAGCATTCTAAAACCTGGAAAGAACCGAAATCCAGGTGCTTACCTACTTTATGTATATAAAATCACCAAAGCATTAAGTATTTTCTTAGATTGAATGAATATGAACGAAAACCATAGGACAGGTAGTATCAATGGTTCTCAACCTTGGCTGTGCATCAGCCTTTTATAAATATTCCTAAGCTTTATCTTAGTCTTACAGAATCAGGGCTTATGGGGGTTTGGGTAGAGGCACTTAGGTTTTAAAAACCTAGAGGTGATTCCAGTCTTCATTGAGGATGAAAACCATTGGTCTGTTTCCAAGCTTTTAAATATGTGGGTGATATTAAAATATAAAAGTCACTGAAATCTGTTGTTAATTTTAAAACTTCATCTTAGCTCAAGTCTTTAATATTTTTCCCAGTGATGTGCATTCTAGACGAGTTTTATTTTTAGTATAAATAAAATGTGAAGGAGATGTTAGTTTCAACCATATGAAATAGCCAATGTTTGAACATTTTTAAAACCTACAAATAGAGCAGTTTCATGTGGTTCTGCCTAATAAGGGATAAACAATAGTTGTGCAGAGGTTTTCAATTCTGGCTGAATATTAGAATCACCTGGGAAGTGCTAAAGAAAAAAAATTACATTTGTCACGAGAATGTTTGAAAGAAAAAGACACAAAATACCAACTCTTGGCAAGATTGTGAAGCAGTAAAGACTCATATATTGCTGGTGGTGTGCAAATTCACAAAATTACTTTGGAAAACCATCTGAAACATTGAGCTGAATATATGCTTATGCTGTGACCCAGTAGTTCTACTCCTAGGTTTACACCAAACAAATATGCATACACATGTTCTCCAAAAGACATGTGCAAGAATGTTTGTGGCTGTATTATTTTAATGTTTCCCAATTGGAAAACAACTCAAATATTTATCAACAACAGATTGGAGAGATGAACTCTGGTATAAACAAATAATTCCATATAGCAGGGGTCAACAAACTAAGAGCAATGAGACATTTATTTTTTATGGCTCACCAGCTAAGTATGATTTTTATGTTTTTAAATGGTTGGGAAAATACAAAAAGGTATAATTTTCAAAACCTGGAAATTATATAGACATACTTACATAATATCCTCAATTTTGCCTCTTGTCCTACAAAGCCTCAAATATTTCCTACCTGATCCTTTACAGGGGAAAAAAAAAAAAAAAGCTTTCCAAACCCTCCTATAAAGTAATGAGAATGAAGGAATTACAATTGTATACAACAACATGATGAGCCACATATATTAATCGATTGTTGTTAACAGATTATCCCAATGTTTAGTGGTTTATAACAATACCCATGTATTGCTTCAGTTTCTGTGGGTCAGTAATTTGGGCACAGCTTAGCTTTTGCTTTAGCATCTTTCACAGACTGCAATCATGTATTGTTTAAATGACTTATTTTTAGTCTTTTTTTTTTTTTTTTTTTTTAATCAACAGCCAAGTACAGTTCCTAACAGTTAAACCCAATTTTAGTAAGGGGCAAAGTCCAGACCTCATCCCCTACCTCTCATAAGCCAAATTCTGTGTTCATTATGATACTATTATTTGTTCCTTATAGTATATAAGCACTTCGAGTGCTGGAACTGAGTCTTATGCTTCATATCTTCCAGATTCTTGGTCACAATTGTGGTTACATAGTAAGTATTCAATAAATCAT
Organism: Theropithecus gelada; assembly: GCF_003255815.1. Taxonomy (NCBI): domain Eukaryota; kingdom Metazoa; phylum Chordata; class Mammalia; order Primates; family Cercopithecidae; genus Theropithecus; species Theropithecus gelada. The sequence continues at coordinate 120,860,153 of NC_037676.1, forward strand.
TTATTATTACTATTGTTATTTTTTTAATCATTGTTATAAGTAGCGTTTGTTGGGAAATTGCAAGTGCCAAGCTCTGTCTAAGCACCTTGACATACATCATCTCCTTTAATCACTACAATATTGTCAGATATCACTATTTTCCAGATGAGGAAACTGAGGCTCAGTGAGTGTAGGTAATTTGCCCCATGTCCCAAAACATGAATTGTAGTAAGGGGATTGACGTCTACCTAAGTGTAGAACTTTGTGATATTACTCTATACAGATTTCAATACTGATTACATGATCACAAATCTGAATTCATAAGCACTTGGCCAAATAGGAATTGTCATTACTAATAAAACGAAGGGTTTAAAATATTTTAATATCAGAAATTGTGATATTTAGAATGATTCAAAAATTTCTGAATATATCAGAGAGCACAGAAAGGGAGGGAAAAGCCCGTTACCTTATAGTGAATTACATAAAAAAAGAAATATTGAGATGAGGCTACAGATTTCACTGGATTCTAAGATTTAAAGTAGTACATATAAGTACTTTACTATATTTGTTGTTCTAACTAGGTTGCTATACTCACAAGCCTCTACAGAAAACATTCATAAATCTCAAAAAGTAAATAGATTATGTTTCTATTCTGTTCAGGGAGATCTTCTAAACTTAACCAAAAGGATTCAAACCCTAAAGACTAAAATTTTTACAGGAAGGAACTGAGAGGAAAAAAAATTTTTTGTAATTAAGATAAAAAATAATAACTCTAATCCTTGAGTCATGAAAAAAGTGCCAACCATTCAAGTTATATCAGGCTTCCATTGGAGGAAGTAAGCATATTTCAGGGAACATGATTTAAGCAAAAGCCTCGTTGTTTTTGCTTAAATCACATTGTGTACAATTAAATCACATTGTGTGTTATCTGTATATTGATAAGTTGGTGATATTCTATAGCATCATTCTTCTAAACTATACTTTCAAAATCGGACTTAAATTATGTGTCCAAAATTTGAGCAGAATCTATCTACCTTTGTATTAACTGGTTATCTGAATATTTGGCTTCCATACTCAAGCTTCATAGACATACAGAGCTAGATTGTAATCCTGACTCTCATTTACTTGATGTTGGTTATTAGCTAAGTTCTTTGACATTTCTGTGTCTTGGTTTTCCCACGTGTATCATAATACTCTTAATTGTGTAATGTATATGTTACCTAGCTCGCAGTTTGGTGCTCAGCAGTGACTGAGAGGGTATATACAGTGTTGTGAGCTGTCCTGGCATATAATGGACACCCAATAAGTGTTTGTTCTTTTCATCATCCATGGAAGCCTGAGAGGCCATTCCCAAAGAACATGGATATAATTCAGTTAAGCAGTAACAAGGGCCTCAGGATACTTGCCAGGTGTGGAGTAAGTCTGCCCAGTTTGACTTGTAGTTAAGTCACAGAATGAACTTTAACTTGATCAATGCAGAGCCTCCTCTGACTGGCAGGAAAACATGGCTGTACCATGGAAGAGCAGTGTCCTGGATCCTTGTCCCTTTTTGAATAGGTTTTGTTGATAGAAAAGAGTGTGGGATTATTGTGGGCTGTAGTGGCTAGCTGCATACGATCTTTCTGTGTTCTGAATTTCCTACCCTGAAGTATTAGGTTGGTGCAAAAATAATCGCAGTTTTTGCCTTTTTAAAAAATGATAAAAACCGCAATTACTTGTGCACCAACCTAACAAATTTGCAGCAGCTCTTCTGAGCAGAGTTGTCCCTACTTCCCCCAACCAGGGGAAATTATAAACTGTGCGTAAAAGCATAGGAATGGTCATCTGGAATTACTTCTCATCAGTACACATCAGCACAAGAGAACACTAGAAGAGATGCAACTTATTTCACAACTGAACTATTCTATGCCAGGTGGTTAAAAACTTAAGGTGTGATGGGCTCCCTTGTACTACTACTTCCAAAATGACCAGAAATCTTTACTAGGCAGAGATGCTAAAGCTGACCGCTTACTGTAGTTATTTCACCAGTCCTTTCCCTTCCCTTCTGTTCCTCTGTTAATAATTATCTAATATACTTTATATTTTTAACCATTATATAGGGTACAATAAGCCTTCACATACATTATTGCATTTTATCTTTACAATGGCTGTGAGTGGATAGTATTTACTTCATTTTATAGGCATGAAACAGAGGCAGGGCAAGGATAGATGATGAGACCAAATTTATACACCCAGACAGCCTGAATTCAACACTTGAGACTTCCGCATTCAGTACTTTTTTCATTCCATCTCAGTGCACTTTCTCATCAGGTGTAAAATTGCAACTTACCCTATTGGCTTCCAAAAATACATTGAAATGCACTCTGACATGAAGAATCTCATTTGATACCAGGCATTTCAACAAAATCCCACCTTAATTGTGCAAAAGAACTCTCTAACAGTGAAACTTTTCTTGAATGAGCTTAAAGTACAGTGATCTTAATGGAAGAATTTAGCTGGAAGATATTCATCTTCAGTACTCTTTAAGTCTAAGCTACGGTTTTCTCTCACTAAGACCATTTCAGCAGTTTACTAATTAGTCTATCTGCCACACAATTCTTCCCCAGTGCAGCTTTTCTCCACGAGCAAACAGAATGGTATGACCCAAATCTCATCATCTCGCTCCAATTTGAAGTCATTTGATTGCATCCCTTTGCTCTCTGGTTAAAGTCTACAAGCCATAGCAAAGTTTTTCTTAGGCTCCCTTTCTGGGTTAGTTTTCTCCACAACACTCATATCAGTTTGTGGGAATATATTTATTATTTTCATTTAAATAGTGTCAGTACCCCCATTGATTCCATGGGATTAAGAATGGACTCTGATTTTGCTCCCCTTTGATCTTCCAACCACTAGCACTGTATCTGGCCCACAAACTTAATACATGTATTTTGTGTCTATAAGAACTGTCTGACTGAAGGAGCAAATGAGTAAACTACTTGATCATAAATGTGTTTATTTTTCCCGATTAAACTGTAAGTTAATATTTTGGTTTTGTTTGTGTTAATGTTTTATACTCTTATAAGTAGCCTTCTTTTTCTAATCTAGAATCTGTTCAGAAAGGACTTAGAAGCAAGTTACTCTAAGTCCTATCATTTCACAGTTGAGGCAGAAAACGAAAAAAGTTTGCCAGAGTCACATCATAGCAGAACAATGTCTAGAATCCAGGTTCAGGCTAAGGTTCTTCGTTGGTGGTTTGATTTTTGTTTTTGTTTTTGGAGGGTGTGGTGGGGAGAGATTTCTGTTGCTCTGGGCTCAGTTTGGCTTGGTGGCTGAAATTTCAGTCAAGGAGGCTGGGGCAGCTCTGCTCCTCACTACAGGTTTTTGAGTAAGCTGGGGAGCTCTGCCCCAGGCTAAAGGGGCAACAACAGCTAATGGCAGAGGAGCAAGAGAGAAAAATGAAATGTGCAAGGCTTTTAAGGCCTGCCTCAGAACTGCAGCACTTTCACTGCTCTTACATCACTTATTGAATCAAGTCATGTGGCCAATCCAAAAGTCAAGGTGTATTAGTTCATTCTCATGCTGCTAATAAAGACGTACCTGAGACTGGGAAATTTATAAAGGAAAGAGGCTGGACCAAAAACTTAAAGAACCTTTTCTTTTTAGGAGACCATATGCTTTCTTGTTCTTCCTGTGGGAGAATAAAAAACCCACATGTTGTGGTGTTGCACAAGGGAAGAATGGAGTTGGGCTTTTGTGGGTAGAGATGAGAAAAGTCCATCCGTTGTCAGAAAGTAAGAGTCTGGGGAATTCATGCAGTCAGAGCAAGACGAAAGGCTCTGCAGGTTCTGATGACAGATTACTGTCCTCATAAACCTGAAGGCATGATCTAGGGCTCAATCCTAATGTCTGAAAACTCAAAGAAGTAGAAGAAAAATGAGACCTAGGTGATAATTTAGATCGCAGCTGGGAGAGAAAGGACGCAGCACACCCAAGATGTGCCTTGTGAGATAAGGCAAGCATCAGCATGGTGCAGCCCTGGGTTTCACCTTTGACTGGCCTTTTCTGGCCTATGATAACTTTTAGTGAAAAATGTGGCATCGAAAGGTATTTCTGCAAGGTCTAGTTTTATTCAGGGATCCTAAAAGCTGGAAATGTGAACCTTGTGGTGCTGGGGAAAATTATTGGCTAATTTTTGCCCCACAGTTTTCAACGCTAATGGAGTAGTATCTGTTAGGTGTCTTAGGTGATGTGGTGGTTCATTTGTTAAGGTCATCTCTGCCTTCCTTGGAGAACCCTTCTATGGATGCTTAGAGGTTCCTTATTCTCTTCCTCTGGGCTTGTCTCAAAAACAACAACAACAATAGGCTGGGCGCGGTGGCTCACGCCTGTAATCCCAGCACTTTGGGAGGCCGAGGTGGGTGGATCACAAGGTCAGGAGACAGAGACCATCTTGACCAACATGGTGAAACCTCATCTCTACTAAAATATAAAAAATTAGCCGGGCATGGTGGCACCAACCTGTAGTCCCAGCTGCTTGGGAGGCTGAGGCAGGGGAATTGCTTGAACCAGGAGGCGGAGGTTGCAGTGAGCCGAGATCACACCACTCCCCTCCAGCTGTCTCAAAAAAAATAATAAATATATAAATAAACAAAATAAAATGAAAAACAATAACAAACATACAAAAAGCCTCCCCAAAGCTGTGGTTTCTTATGGATGCTGCCTTACATGTGCTGGATATGTTAATTGATACCACACAGTGATAGAGTAGAAATACCCTGGACCCTGGAAACATAGATCAGAGGTTAAAATCTGTATCTTCACAAACCAGCTGGGTGAACTAAAGCAAAAGGATTAACATCTCTGGCCTTGGTTTTCTTGTCTATAAAATGGACAATATCCCTCACCAGGTCTTTTTGAGGACAAGTTATCTATCTATCCAACAAATTATCCCCAAACTTAGTGGCTGTGGTAGTTCGTTTGTGATGTCAACTTGACTGGATTAAGAGATGCACAGATAGCTGCTAAAGCATTATTTATTATCAGGCCTTCAGTAGACACTGAGCCTGTCCATCATCTGCTGAAACGGAAACCCAGGTGGTTTGGGATTTGATTCGAATGATTGAGTTGCCCCAGGTGTGTCTGTGAGGGTGTTTCCAGAAGGGATTGGCATGTGAGCCTGTGGACTGAGTGGGAAAGATCTGTGGGTGGGCACCAATCAATCAGTGGGGTGTCTGGATAGAACAAAAAGGTATAGGAAGGGCTAATTCACTTGCTTCTAGAGCTGCCCTTAGAGCTGCCCTCTCTTCTCCTGCCCTTGAACATTTGAACTGCATGTTCTCCAGCTGTTGGACTCCAGGACTTATACCAGTGGACCCATGGGCTCTCCAGCCTTTGGCTTTGGACAGATAATTACAACATCAGCTTCCCTGGCTCTGAGGCCTTCAGACTGGGACTAAGCCGCACTACCAGCTTTCCTGGTTCTTTGGCTCACAGATGGCCTATCGTGACTTCTCAGCCTCCATAATCTAGTAAACCAATCTTCTAATAAATTTCTTAATTTATTTTCCTCTCTCTCTGTGCATATATATATATATATATATATATGTTTTGGTTATTTTAAAATGTACAATGAATTATTGTTGACTGTAGTCACCTCTATGTATATGTATAGATGTATATATACACACACACATACAGAGAGAGATGAAAAGAAATGTATATATCCTATCATTTCTGTCTCTCTGGAGAACTCTGACTGAAACAGTGGCTTAAAATAAACATTTATCATCTCACACAATTTCTGTGGCTCAAGGGGTCTGTGAGCAGCTTAGCCGGGTGGTTCTAGCTCAATGTCTTTCATAAGGTCACAGTCAAGATGTCACCCAGGGCTGAATTCATCTGAAGGCTTGGCTGGAGCTGGAGGATCTGCTCCAAGGTGGCTCTCTCACGCACTTGGAAAGTTAGTGCTGGTTGTTAGCAGGAGGACTCAGTGCCCCCACAACATGGACCTCTTCGTGGAATGGCTGAATTGTCCTCATAGAGGGACAGTTGGCTTGCCCCAGAGAGGGTGACCCAAAGGGGGCAAGAAGGAAGCCGCAGTACCTTTTATGACCTGGTCTTGGAAATCATGCATTGTCACCTCCAGCTATTCTACTTGCTACAAGCAAGCCACCAAGTCCAGCCCTCAAGGGAATGGGAAATAAGTTCCACTTTTTAAAAGAAAATTTTTGTGGGTACATAGTAGGTGTTTATGTTCATGGAGTACATGTGATATTTTGATACAGGCATACAATGCATAATAATCATAGGAAGATAACTGGGGTATCCATCACATCAAGCATTCATCATTTCTTTGTGTTACAAACAGTCTAGTAATACTCTTTTAGTTATTTTAAAATGTACAACATTATTGTTGACTGTAGTCACCCTGTTGTGCTATCAAATAATAGATCCTATTGATTCTATCTAACTATATTTTTGTACCCATTAACCATCCACACTTTCCCCTCCTCATCTCCCTACCCTTCCCATGCTCTAGTAGCCATCATTCTACTCTCTATTTCCATGAGTTCAATTGTTTTAATATTTAGTTCCCACAAATATGTAGGAATATGAGATGTTTGTCTTTCTGTGCCTGGTTTATTTCACTTAACATAATATTCTCCAGTTCCATCCATGTTGTTGCAGATGACAAGAACTCATTCTTTTTTTGTGGCTGAAGAGTACTCCATTGTATGTATGTACCACATATTCTTTATCCATTCAACTGTTGCTGGATAGACACTTCTAAATCTTGGCTATTGCTAATAGTGCTGGAATAAACATGAGAGTGCAGATATCTCTTCAATATATTGATTTCCTTTCATTTGGATATACACCTAGAAATGAGATTGCTAGTTTTAGTTCTATTTTTAGTTTTTTAAGGAACCACCATACTGTTCTTCATAGTGGCTGATTTACATTCCCATCAACAGTGGAGAGAGTTCACCTTTCTCTACATCCTTGTCAGCATTTATTATTCCCTTTATTTTGAGTAAAAGCCATTTTAACTGGGGTGAGATGATATCTTATTATAGTTTTGATTTGCATTTCTGTGATGATGGTGATATTGAGCACCTTTTCATATACTTATTTGCCATTTGCACGTCTTCTTTTGAGAAATGTCTATTCATATCTTTTGCCTGTGTTTTAATTGGATTATAAGATTTTTCCTACAAATTTGTTTGAGCTCCTTATATATTCTGGCTATCAATCTCTTGTCATATGGATAGTATGCAAATATTTTCTCACATTCTGTGGGTTTTCTCTTCACTTTCTTGATTGTTTCCTTTGCTGTGTAGAAGCTTTTTAACTTGATATGATGTCACTTGTCCATTTTGTTTTGGTTGCTGAGGCTTACTTTTTGAAGAGGGTGTATAAGAATTTGTGGACATATTTTGAATCAGCACAAGAGGCCACATATGTAAGATTATTGTAATAAAATAAGTGTGGAGTAAATGAATTGATTATTATTTGGAGGTTTAAATAGTATCCTGTTCTACTGTTCCCCTCTAGTAGTAGCAGTGCTTGGTATATAACAGACCTTCTTGCTCTTGTCCCCCAGGCTGGAGCACAATGGCATTATCTCGGCTCACTGCAACCTCTGCCTCTCGGGTTCAAGCGATTCTCCTGCCTCAGCCTCCTGAGTAGCTGGGATTACAGGCGCCTGACACCATGCCTGGGTAATTTTTTTACTTTTAGTAGAGATGGGGTTTTACCATGTTGGCCAGGCTGGTCTCAAACTCCTGACCTCAGGTGATCCACCCACCTCCGCCTCCCAAAGTGCTGGAATTACAGGCATAAGCCTCTGCGCCCGGCCAACAGCCCTTCTTAAATAATGAACAAAATGTATTGCTTGTTCTTGTGTTAAGCATTGGGCTAAGCATGTTAGATGATATAGCTCATTTCACCTTCACAATAGCCCTGGGAAATGGGTCCCAGTCAATTGGTATCCCAATTTTACAGAGGAGGAAACTGAAATATGCACAGATAAGTTAAATAATTTTTTTTTAGATATTAACATGGAGGACTTGATGGAGCCAGGAATTGCTCTCAAGCAATCAACCCTAGGATGCAGCTTTTAACAGCCTTACTCTTGGTGTTTACACCAATCAAGGCCTCCAGAATTATTCATGTGAAATACTCCTGCCTCTGAAACTTACTTGTCTAGGACTACTTTGGAGGTGGGAGAAATAATGCCTGAATGGTTATGCCTATATCTTGAAGCGCTTCTTTCAGATTTAGACTACTTTAATCATTCCCAGCCAAAATTTTACAATGTGAGGGACAGGAATTTCTCCTTCATTCTTTCTTTTTTCCATCATTTGATAAAACACACCCACAGCCCTTCTCCTTTCTTCTGTTCTATACTTTAGGCTTCTCCTTGAAACTTTGTTGTTCTTCCTGTGGCTGCATAAGAGTTTGAAAACTGCCAAATTAGATCATCTCTAGAAGTCATTTCCTGCTTTACCATCTTATGAGCACATGAGTCCTCCCTGTTCCCCATCAGTACAGAAGTTAGTGACCAAATCCAGTCAATTCTGTCATCAACAATTGCTCTCTTGGCTCTCCCTTTCTTGTCCCTTAGCCACTGTCCTCATTCTACGAATCTGATAAGAACCGAAATCGACACAATGTAGCATTCCCTTAACTGGGCCAGGACTCTCACTGCCAAATTATCTTGTGTCCAGTGGCCACATAAATCCTCAAGAATGTCCTCTTTCATCTGCCACTCCATTGTTCAAACAAAACCCTTCAATTGTTTGTGTTGCATTTCTCACATGGGGGTCCCACAGATATGAGTACATATCAATAGACACGATTTGGAGAATACAGTCTAAAAAAAGTTAAGTTTTTCCCTTTACTAATAGAATTTCGAGGTGACTTTGATATGCTAATGTGCAATATGAGTCTTCCTGAAGGAGAGATAATGTAACCAAAAGGTTTTCTCTCTTGGGCTTGTTGTGGGCAAGCACAGGTTTCAGGTCATAAAATTCCCTTGGGTGGTCATTTTAGAAGTTGTTTCTTATCACTAATATCTCTTCCCTGACACTTCTCACTTGGTGATGAGGCCCCTACTCACTGTATTGTACCTTAACACGTGAAAGTCCGGAAAGTCACTGCTCTCTTTCTCTTTGACTGTCTAACCCTCAGTGTCCCAGAACCACCACTTCAGAATATCAACGTATGTTTGTGCGTGTATACATATACATAGCTTTCTTTACTGAAGGACTGGGTGATTTTATTTATTCATTTTTTCTTCTTATTTATTTGTTTTTGTTTGTATATAATCATAGGATAAAAGTGCAATTTTGCTACATTGAATTATTGCATTGTGGTGAACTCAGGGCCCTCAGAGCACCCATCACTGGAGCCATTCACATTGCACCCACCAAGCAATCTCCAATCATCTACCCCCATCCCATCCCCTACCCCTCCAAGTCCCCATTGTCCATCATTCCACACTCTGCTTCCATGTATACCATACTATTTAGCTCCCACTTAAGAGTGAGAACATGCAGTATCTGTCTTTCTGTGTCTGAGCTGTTTCACTTAAGATAATGGCTTCCAGTTGCGTCTATGTTGCTGTAAACCTGAAGGACTGGTTAATTTTAAAAGCGTGTTGTTTCACAGGGAAAAAAAAAGTTAAAAATCATGTACTAAAAATATAACTTCCCCTGGTCCAAAAATGTGTTTGCCTGTGTGTATGTGCATTGACTGAGAAGTCAACCCTTCACTACATGGGTCCTCTTTGAACACATCCACAGTTTTGGATCTGACTGCACTGCCATTTACTGGTTTTGCCCTTTTATCCCAGAGAGACTTATCTTCTAGACATTCCCGGTAAAACTCTGTTCATATCCTGGAAAATCCCAATACCTACCCACTGAGTCATTCCAGGGCCCATTGTAATTTCCCGTATTAAGATAGTTTCCTAAATGCAGATCATTGAGTTTAGAGTAGCATCCTGTGGTTTTTATTTAAATAATTAGTGATTTCTTTTGATAACCCAAGAGTTGCAGAATGGTACAGGATGAAGGTTCTTGATACTTCAGGTTCTGCAGCAGCATCCAGGTATGCATGTATCACCCAAGGTAGACCTTTCTTTTTCTTTCTTTCTTTCTTTCTTTCTTTCTTTCTTTCTTTCTTTCTTTCTTTCTTTCTTTCTTTCTTTCTTTCTTTCTTTCTTTCTTTCTTTCCTTCCTTCCTTCCTTCCTTCCTTCCTTCCTTCCTTCCTTCCTCCCTTCCTTCTCCTTCCTCCCTCTCTCTCTTTCTTTCTTTCTTTCTTTCTTTCTCCTTCCTCCCTCCCTCTCTCTCTCTCTCTTTCTCCTTCCTCCCTCCCTCTCTCTCTCTCTTTCTTTCTTTCTCCTTCCTCCCTCCCTCCCTCTTTCTTTCTTTCTTTTTTTTTTTTTTTTTGCAACAGAATCTCATTCTATCACCCAGGCTGGTGTGCAGTGGCACGATTATGGCTCATTTCAACCTCTGCCTCCTGGGCTCAAATGATTCTCATGCCTCAGCCTGCCAAGTAGCTGGGATTACAGGCATGTGCTACTGCACCCAACTAATTTTTTGTATTTTTAGTAGAGACAGGATTTCACCATGTTGCCCAGGCTCGTCACAACCCCAAGGTAGATTTCTTTGGGGATTTTCTTGAAGATATACACCCCACAAAAAAAAAAAAACCCAACCCCAACTATTAGATTGGTTAGAACAGCACATAACTTACTCTAAAATTATTTTAATCCTCAGGGAGAGCACAGTCTCTCTAAACCCTAATGAAAAGCAAAGTATTTTCTAACTACTTGGTAATTTACAACATAACTTTTTCTTCCTTTGAAGGCAGTAGATTTCATTATTATGCAGAGTAATATTACATTCCTTCAGTGCTTTCAGCATGTATCACTTTGGGCCTGATGGTAAAAGAGTCATATGCCTCATAAAGATTTCTTCCTTAGTCATGTGAAGAGAACATTTGAAGGACTATTCAGACAAGTAAGCAGTAGGCACTATGCTGGGCACTAGAAATGAAAATATGAATACTACAAGTTCCCCCAACTGAGAGCTGACCTTAAAAGGCATTTATCCACTTACTTGTTCTACATCACATATATTCTGAGAACCTACTATATGCCAGAGACTATGTTGAGTGGTGGGGAATGCCTTAGACTGGGTTCCCTGGAATTCAACTCTGAGACTGAGAATTGTGAATTGTGTGTGCAAGGTTTATTAGGGAATATTCTTCAGCAGTGCACCTGAAAAAAAGTGAGGATGACAGAACTGGACAGGGAGAGAACTGATGATTAATGCAGTTACAACTGAGACCTTGTCCAGTCCTAATAGGAGTTGTCCCAAAGAGGGAAGCATGTCAGGCCTTTGTACGCCCATGCCATCCAGTCATTGGTGGCATATTCTCCTTGAGAAGGGCTATAGTCCTGAACAAGGCAGGTTTTTGAAGCCTCGGCAATGCTGAGTGAGGGATATAGTTTGAACTATCAGCCATTGATATTCCTAGTAGCTGGGAGATTAGGAGAAATCTGTGTGAGAACACAACATCCACTATTGGGCTATAATAGGGCAAGGATCCATGCATGCCTTAGGAAGCTGAGAGTCCACCTGAGGAGCCACAGCAACAAATGAGCAAAAGCAAGTGCAGAGAGATAAGTGTAAGAGTGTGGGAAGTGATCTGAAGACACACAGCAAAGACATCTAGCCCAGTCTTAGGGGTCATGAAAAGGATTCCCAGATGAGGCAATGTCAGTAATGAGACTGCAAAGGGGAAGTGGGTATGTGAAGGGAGTTGTGCAAAATGCTAAAGGGAAAGTCTTCCTGATAAAGGGAACAGCATGTGCAACAGGGTAGGCAATGTGAGAACATGGCATAGGAGCTTCTTACAGAGTGAGGAATGGCTGGAGTGGAAAGTGCAATAGAGGAAGTGGTGCAAGGGGAGGCCAGGGAGCTGAGCCACACCCTGAACCTTAAGGATGGACATGAAGAAGCAGGCATGACAGTGGGGGATTTTATCTAGATTGTCCTGACAGTCACTGTTTCCAGCTGAAAGTTACATGATAAATTCTGCACTTCGGGAAGATCATTTTTGGCTGCAGTGTGGAGAAAGGATTGGAGGTAAAAGAGTAACACAGGGGGACTCCTAAGAGTGACCGTGTCGGTGGCTGGTTCATTAGTTTCTGGTGAGAAATGATAGTGATTAAAATGGAGGTATGTCAGGTGGGACAGAGCGATGGATGGATTTGAGAGACATTAAGGAGGCAGAATCCATAAGACTTGAGTGATTGGATATGGGTCATTAGGGAAAAAGAGGAGTCAACCTCAGATTTGTCTTTGAGCCAGAGCAGGCTAGCAGTGGTGTGAAGCACAGAGCTCAGAGTGTCAGACTGAAACCGGGGAACCAATTAGAGCCATGATAAAACAAGAAAAAAAAAATCTTTTTATACAGGGACCCATTCAGGAACAAAAGAGAAGGTTTATGAACCATACTCTTCATACAAATAATAAAAACATAAAATTCTAAGGAAATAAAATATGCATTCTTACAGCTTAAATTACCTTAAGAAAAATGTCAATGAGAAAATTGGCCCTGCTTTTGGCCGCTAAAATATTATTATGGGCTGGGCGTGGTGGCTCAAGCCTGTGATCAATCCCAGCACTTCGGAAGGCCGAGGAGGGTGGATCACCTGAGGTCAGAAGTTCAAGACCAGCCTGACCAATATGATGAAACCCCGTCTCTACTAAAAATTCAAAACTTAGCTGGGCATGGTGGCATGCACCTGTAGTCCCAGCTACTCTCCTGAGGCAGCTTGTGTGTGATTTTGGTCCCTCTTTGCATAGTGCTTAGACCCCATAAAGACCACTCTAGACCAGGTGTGGTGGCTCACGCCTGTAATTCTAGCACTTTGGGAGGCCGACGTAGGCGGATCACGAGGTGAGGAGATTGAGACCATCCTGACCAACATGGTAAAAACCTGTCTCTACTAAAAATACAAAAATTAGCTGAGCGTGGCAGCACATGCCTGTAATCCCAGCTACTCGGGACACTGAGGCAGGAAAATTTCTTGAACCTGGGAGGCGGAGGTTACAGTGAGCCGAGATCGTGCCACTGCACTCCAGCCTGGTGACAAACCTAGGCAATGACTCAAAAAAAAAAAAAAAAAAAAAGCGCTGTAGAGCATGTTCTTTTTAACCTGGATGCAATCCTGCAGGTAGGAATTATTCTATTCCCAACTTACGAAGCAGAAACAGAGGCTCACAGAAGTGAAATAACTTCACTTCCCTAGTGGCAAAGTTGCTTCAAGACTATTCATTCCGGCCAGGCGTGGTGGCTCATGCCTGTAATCTCAGCACTTTGGGAGGCCAAAGCAGGTGGATCACCTGAGGTTGGGAGTTTGAGAGCAGCCTGGCCAAACATGGCAAAAACCCATCTCTACTAAAAATACAAAAATTAGCCAGGCATGGTGGCAGGAGCCTGTAATCCCAGCTACTTGGGAGGTTGAGGGAGAGAACTGCTTGAACTCAGGAGGCAGAGGTTGCAGAGAGCCGAGGTCGCACCATTGCACTACAGCCTGGGCAACAGAGCCAGACTGCCTCAAAAAAAAAAAAAAAAAAAAAAAAAAAAAAAAAAAAAAAGATTGTTCATCCCATTCACTGCTCACTGCTTCCTACATCAACCTAGGGTTCTCTCTATCTGCTGGGTCTGGGTTTGTCTATCTGCTTAGAAGCAGAAAACTGAGAGGTCAGATATTGCCTTGCTACCCTCAGCTACCTGTCATAGGCCATGTACCCTGGAGGTACTGGCCACCTGAGCATTTGTGTGTGTGTGTCATAGTCTTGCTCTGTCACCCAGGCTGGAGTACGATAGTATGATCACGGCTCACTGCAGCCTCAAATTCCTGGGCTCAAGCAATCCTCTCACTTCAGCCTCCTAAGTAGCTGGGACTACAGGTGCGGCTAATTTTAAAAAATCATTTGTAGAGACAGGGCCTCACTATGTTGGCCACACTGGTCTCAAACTCCTGGGCTCCAATCCACCCACCTTGGCCTCCCAAAGTGATGAAATTACAGGTATGAACCACTGTGCCTGGTCACACCTGAGCATTCTTGCTTCCTGACTGCATGTAGGCTGCTGCTGGGGTCCCTTCCCTGGAACTTCCTACTGGCCAGGTTTTGTGTTTGGGTTACTCGGAGCACAGAAGCAGAGCAGGACAGGCAGAAGTGGTTTCTCCAGATACAGATTCCTATGCTTTGTAGGATCTGAAAAGCTTCAGTTTTACCCAGGTCCTGAGTTATATGTTGTAGCCACATGAGCTAAATGACTCCCTAAGCCAGCCATATTGTCACCGTGCAGGATCAGATGACTCCACCCTCAACTAACGAGGGGAGGGGAGTAGAGGGGAGAGGCTCATTTTGAAACTGCCTCTGTTGGGGGCCTTCAGGTTGCAGTCCCTGGCCACACAATGGTCTGCCATTTGGCAAGCACATCCAGTGTTAGGTTTTCAAATACAATGATAAGGGAGTTTCTATTTTCATCTGATAATTATAAGTAAAAGATGCAATTAAATATGATTGCAGATTAGCTTGAAATAGATTTTCTGGCTGTAAACATACATGTACAGATGTATGCATTTCAGATATATCCATTAATATTTCCACAAGCACTTCGTAGTCTTGATTGCTGTGGGTGGTTAATACAAAGTTTTGTTTCTTTTGTCTTCTTTCTTATCACGTTCTCCTCTGAAATCTGCCTCTATCCTGGGCTGCCTTATCTACTTCCTGAGTCCCATGATATTTTCTCTGAAATGACCATAAAAATTGAGCAAGAAACTGCCTTTGGCATTTATAAATACTGACTGTAAGGAATCACAGAATGCTTCTAATTTTAGCTGAAAATGTAATAATAATAATGATATAAACAGCTACCATTTATCAAATACTTGTTATTAACCAAACTCTGTGCTAAATGCTTTACATACACTAACTCAATGTACTGAGATTAAATTATATTACAACACAAGGATTTTGCCACTTTTGTAGCAGCAATTATCCATTGCTATGCCGTCTCTGTTTTCATTGCCTTTATCTGACCTCTGAATTGGACACTCTGTGCAGGACTCAAAATGCTGATTTTGCAACATCTCCTACACCCTCTGTGAAATGGAGAAGATGCCCCTTCTTACACTTTGATGCATTGCCTTCAGGTCCATGTCTCTTTTGTTTCTTTCTCATGCTGCTTCTGTTCTTGGAGATCTCTTCCATCTTCCTAGAACCTTCCCCAAGGTCATGTTTCAGGCCAAGCAATCTTCCAAAGGCACCGATTCTGAGTGATTTCCCACTTCTGACACATTCCTATAGGAGAAGGCATATTTTGACAAAAGCCTCAACTGCAAAGCTGCCTTGTATGGGTCTAGAAGAGATAGGCCAGGTGGCAGATGATGCCTACTTCCCAGCACAGCCCTGATGACATCTCTCCTACCCTGCTCCTTAGGCACAGGCACCACTGTAGTAGGAAAAATCTTGAGTACCTTCTTATTTTGTTTAAGTTAAAATTAGGTTGCCATGAATCTTATTTCACAAACACATGAGTACAAAAAAATCATAGTTGTATGTAGAAAATCCTAAGGAATATATGTTTTAAAAACTGCTGGAAATAATCCATTAGTTCACAAGATCACAGGATACAAGATCAATGTACAAACATCAATTGTAACTAAATACTAACAATGAGCAATCTGCAAATGAAATTTAGAAAACAATTTCATTCATAATAGCACCAAAAAGAATAAAATACTTAGGGATAAATTTAACCAAAGAAGCGTGAGACTTGTATGGTGAAAATTATAAAACATTGGTGATAGAAATAAAAGATGGTCTCAGTAAGTGGAGAGAAATTCCATGTTCATGAATTGGAATATGTTAATTCTCTCCAAATTGATCTACCGATTCGACTCAATTGCTCTCAAAATCCCAGTGTGTGTCCCACTGGGACTAGTTTTCTGCCTTCATGAGAAGCCCTATGATCCACTCTCTGGGCCATCATGTTAGCCAGAGCTGGGCCAGAGTTGGTTTCCTCAGATGCATATCTTTGTGCTAAGTAAAAATTGAAATGTTTCCATTGAAATTGGTTTTCTAGTTATTTATTGTAGCCAAATAAACTAAATGTAGCTAAATGAGGCCCCTGCATCTACTGAGTAAGCAGATATTATAACTGCCCATGGTCAGAGGGGCTCAAAACATATCATTTAGAAAATGAAAGGACAAGCCACAGATTGATTTGCGAAAACTTGGAAATTTTTATCTGAAAAAAGACTTCCAGAATATATCACAAAAAACTCTTGCACCTCAATAATATAAAGACGAACAACCCAGTTAACAAATGAGGCCAACACTTAAATAGACGTTTCATCAGATAAGACATATGAAGGGCCGATAAACACAAGAAAAGATGTCCAACATCATTAGTCACTTGGGATTTACAAATTAAAGCCACACTGAGATACTACTTTATAAGCACTAGAATGGCTGTAATTAAAAAGAGACAGAAGCAAGTATTGGGGAGGATGTGGAAAAACTAGAACTCTCACGTTGCTGGTGGAAATGTAAAATGGTGCAACCACTTTGGAAAACAGGTTTTATTTTAAAAATGCTACCATATCACCCAACAATTCCATGCCTAGGTATCTACCCAAGAATAAATGAAACTATGTACCCAAAAATCTCATTAATGAATGTTCATAGCATTATTATAATGTAAAATTTCCAAAGTGGAAACAATCCAATTGTCCATCAGCTGGAGAATGCATAAACAAATGTGGTATATCCATATAATTGAATAATATTCAGCAGTAAAAAGATTGAACTACTTACATATGCTACAACATGGATGAACCTCAACAATATTATGCTAAGTGAAGGAATCCAAAAAGAAAAGACTACATAATATATAATTCTCTCTATATAAAATATCTAGAAGAGGGAAATTTATAGACATAAAGCAAATAAGTGGTTGTCTAGGATTGGGGATGGAAGCAGACACTCACTACAAAAAGACACACAGGGACTTGGGGAAGATGAGAATGTTTTACAATTGGATTGTGATGATATCTGCACATCTGTAAACATTTACTGAAAATCATTAACTTGTATTCTCACAATGGATGAATTTGATACATTTTATGCCTCAATAAAGCTGCTAAAAATTAGCATAAAAATGAGAGTGCGAAGAATAAGTGGAACAAATTTGGTAATACGTTGATAGTTCTTGAAAATGGATGATGGATATTGAGGGTTCATTGTAAGTTTTCCTTTTCACCCTTTGTGGATATTTGAAATTTTGATGATAAAAGAATTTAAAAGTAATTTTAAAAGAGGAAATATCGTAGTACTTTATTTTCCTTACATGAAATTAAACCTGGTTCACATATTATGAGGCTGGAGGAAAATTTAATCTCAGTCATTATAGTGGTCTCCTTGTTCGGGTAACTCAACACTATGGGAGGCTTATGTGGCACCCTCAAAATCTTCAGGCCATTAGTTCAAAGTGATATAGTCATTATTTGGCATGAATGAGCCTTAGGAAGAAGTAAGTAATTTATGCCAAAGCTGGACCCAGGAATCTTTTCGGAGGTCTGTGGTACTCATGGTAAGGGCAACCCTCCCTCAGTCCCCACGACGTTCCTGCATGGTCATTCCCCTCTGAATCTTGGTCCCTTTGTTCCCAAGAAGAAGTGTGACTTCTTACACTAGTTACTGGGTGTAACTTCTCCCATCTCATTCCAGTTTTTTTTGTGTGTGTTAACTCTTCCCTGGATGTATCCTTTCACAATGGCCGGGGAAATAGTTCAACTTGCAGCCACTTTTTCAGGTTGTGCTAATGAACCTGAGGTATGGGTATAAAAAACATTCTCTAATTTAAAATGTGTGTGTGTGTATGTGTATCGAGTACAGAGAATAATCCACAGGTAACTCCCATCTTCAAATTCATCTTTAACATGCAAGCCTTAGTGCATTTTCTTATTTAATCATTCATTAAACCAATATTTATTGATCCCCTCCAAGTAATACCATGCACTGTTTGAGGGACTGCAAATACATCACTAAACAAAACCAACAAAGACTTTGCTTTTATGCAACTTAGGCTGCAGGGCTTATGTTTTCAAACTTTAATGTGCATAAGAATCTTGTGGATATATTGTTAAAATGCAGATTCTAATTTCATAAGGCTTTGAGAGTCTGCTTTTTTTTTTTTTTTTTTTGAGATGAAGTCTTGCTCTTGTGACCCAGGCTGGAGTGCAGTGTCACGATCTCGGCTCGCTGCAACCTCCACCTCCTAGGTTCAAGCAATTCTCCTCCCTCAGCCTCCTAAGTAGCTGGGATTACAGGCGTCCACCACCACGCCCGGCTAATTTTTGTATTTTTAGTAGACAGAGTTTTACCACATTGGCCAGGCTGGTCTCGAACTCCTTACCTCAGGTGATCCGTCCACCTTGGCCTCCCAAAGTGCTGGGATTTCTAAGAAGCTCCCATGTGTTGGCCATGCTGCTCGTACACAAAACACACTTTAAGTTGCAAGACTCTAGAGGGTAAAAGGTGAAAAACATGGAAAACACAAGTTAACCATTCACAATTTTCTGTACTAAATTATTACTAAACTCAGTCAAATGTGGTGGCACATGCCTGTAATGCCAGCACTTTGGGAGCCCAAGGCAGGAGAATTGCTTGAGCCCAGGAGTTCAAGACCACCTTGGGCAACATTGCAAAACTCCATCTCTACAAAAAATTTTTAAAAAAATAGCTGGTGTGAGGCACACGCCTGCAGTCCCAGCTATTTGGGAGAATCACTTGGACCCAGGAGGCTGAGGCTGCAGTAAGCCATGATTGGGCTACTGAACTCCAGCCTGGGCAATACAGCAAGACCCCATTTCAAGCAAAACAACAACAACAAAAACCCCCAAAATATCATACTCTTCTAAAACAGCCAAGTTGCTCAGCACTTTCCCAGCCACTCCTAGGTGCATTGTAAGAAGATACAAGGTTACAGGAATTCTCCTTCTAGGAATCCATTTTAATGAACTCATTGGAAAGGCAGACAAAAGTATCTGTAGAAGGAATTTCATCACAGCATCATTATAACAACAAACAGTTAGAGAAAGAAAAACTCTAAATATCTGTATTAGTTTCCTGTTGCTGCCGTAACAAATTAGTTTAAAACTCACGGCTTTAAATGACACAAATTTGTTCTCCTACCATGCTGGAGGTTAGAAGGCTGAAATCAGGTTTTCACTGGGCTAAAGTCAAAGTGTCAGAGCTAGGTCCTTCTAATGACTCTGAGGGAATGGCTTTTGTCTTTCCATTTTTTGCTCTATTGGCTGCCCACATTCCTTGGCTTGTGACCCCTTCCATCTTCAAGTACATCAATTCAGTCTTTTCTGTCATCACATTGCCTTCTCTTCTCACTCCAACTCCTCCTGCATCCCTTTTATAAGGCCTGCTGTGATTTCATGGAGCACTTGTGGACAGTTCAGGATAATATCCCCATCTTTTAGCCTTAATCTTTTAGGCTTAAGATCCTTATCTTAATCAGGTATGCAAAGTTCCTTTTGCCATATAAGGTAACATTCATGGGTTCTGGAATGTGGAGCCTGTGATTAGGATGTGGACATATCTGGAGACCAATATTCAGTGATATGATTGTATGTCCTGTTCCCTTCAAATCTCATGTTGAAATGTGACCTCCAATGTTTGAGGTGGGCCTAGTGGGAGGTGTCGTGTCATGGGGATAGACTCCTCAGAAATGACTTGGTGATCTCCCTGTGGTAATGAGTAATTTACATGAGATCTGGTTGTTTAAAAAATTTTGGGACCTCCCTACAACAACTTGCTCCCTTCTCTCTTGTTACCTTCTCACTGTGTGACATGCCTGCTCCCCTTCACCTTCCACCATGATCCTAAGCCTCCTGCAGCCTCTCCAGAAGCAGATGTGAGCTCTATGCTTCTTGTAAAGTCTACAGAAGCATAAGCCAAAATAAACCTCTTTTCTTTATAAATTACTCAGCCTCAGGTATTCCTTTATGGCAACACAAATTCGACTACCAGGAGCAGTAGACTTAATATCATCCAGCAGTTTTTTAGTAACAAGAGAAAGGGTCATAGTGTAGGTCTCATAGTCAAGACCAAATCATACCAAACTAAGCTGTACAGATTATGCAATGGAGCAGGCTAAGTTCCTAGACCTCTATGGCATAATTATGGCTTTCTTGTGCTAGTCCAGTCATCAGTGATGTCTTCTAGGAATATTCCTATTCAAGTAACCAAACAGTTTAGCTTTTCCAATTCTGGCATTGTAGAGAGACAGTTTTTCAGACACAGAGTCTGTCTATTTGCTGAAATGTGCTTCCCCACGTCTGAATTCTGTATGTCAAGGTGGCTTACTTTGAAGAATACTCCTTGTCTGGCTTGACATCATTTAGTTTATTTATGTTGGAGAACTCTCGGGAAAATACTATACCTAAGTTATATGTATGTGTGTGGATATAAAATGCAGAACAAATCATTAGAAAGTGTATTCACTCATCAAATTCTGAGTCCTTGGAGCTGTTCTAAGATAACCACATAAACTACTGTGTATACTTTGCTAGAGTCAGCAAATGAGGAGCAAGCAGGCAAAATCTAATTGGAGGGATAGGGGACCCTAAACAGCATTGCAGATGCCAGCCCTGAAAGTTCGAACACTCTTTAAAAAAAAAAAAAACCTAGATTCTAACCTCTCTGAAGGTAGTGACCCTGTGTGTATGTATGTATGTATGTATGCATTTATTTCTTAGAATAGTACAATCTCTCCTACAATTTCTTTATATGTCCATCATTTGCTCAGTTCTTAGCACTAAACCTTGTATACCTATACCATGACTATATCAAAAGAAAAGAATGTAACCCTTAATAAATAAAAACTAGAAAACATGAGATGATCAAGTAATGGATTCAAACTCAGAGAGAGAACAAAATGCTGACAATGTGCATTGATATACATATATCTTTTTCTTAAAGATTTGAGAACATTAGATTATGTGCTCCCTATTTTTATAAATAAAATTTTAAAAATATGAAATTCAAGATACATTAAAAAGCTTATATTAAAAAGTAAGGATCAAAGACTAGATAAACCGTACTTTATATATCAAAGATAGCTCTCTCTTCCATTATATATATTTTGCCATCTCTAAGATATGAGCAATTCATAAGTGAAGACGGCCATCAGATTATGTTGTCAAATTAGATGGAATGTCAGTGGCGGAAGATAAAATGATGATAAAGGAATAGTTTTCATTAACAATCATAAAGCACAAAAATGATTTGAACAGAGAGGCTTTAGGATAAGAATTGACCAAGGATCAAAGAGTTATTGTTGTTTTACTTTAAAATAAACATTAGAGCTTAGTTTAAGCTTCATGACAATACTAGGGTTTGGGTAAAACAAAGAGAACAGATTTCAGTTGAGCAAGGCATTACTTCCTAAATGGACTAATTCTGATAAATCACCAAGATATGTGGCTGCTAGATTCCAGACAATGAATTTATACAAAAGGAAACAAAACCCCATAGACATTTTTATTGTAGATGTTCTCACTATGTCAGTACCAAGCTATAAAACAAGGAAAGAAGTGAGTATAATTACAGCCTCTCTCAACAGAGCGAGGAGAATTGGTTTGAGAAAAGCCCATTGTAACTCGTTGCACTGGGGTGTTCTCTCAGCAGGACCATAAATCAGGTTCCAGCACGGGAACCACATCTACGCTATATGAAGCTTTGGATCTGACTCACAGACGCTAAGTTGGCTTATCCCATGGATAGACAACAGAAGAATGGTTGTAAATTCTGAGACTAGTGTTTTGGGAATTCGTCTTAGCTCTCTACATACTGCTGGATTGCTTTGGGAAACTCAATTGGCTTCTCTGAGCTGAGTTTCTCATTCATAAAATATGGTGTTGTGACTACATGAACTGTAAGGACCTTTCTAACTTGAGCATTCTTTATTTCTGTTTCCTCTAAAATGCTAGCTTGTATTATTTTCTCCAACTTCAGGGAAGTATTATAAAATTTAATTTCTTTTCTTTCTTTCTTTTTCTTTTTTTTTTTTTTTTTTTGAGACTGAATCTCGCTCTGTTGCTCAGGCTGGAGTGCAGTGGCATGATCTCAGCTCACTGCAACCTCCGCCTCCCAGGTTCAAGTGATTCTCCTGCCTCAGCTTCCCGAGTAGCTGGGACTACAGGAACCCACCACCACGCCTGGCTAATTTTTTGTATTTTTTAGTAGAGACAGCATTTCACCGTGTTAGCCAGGCTAGTCTGGATTTCCTGACTTCGTGATCTGCCCACCTTGGCCCCCCAAAGTGCTGGGATTACAGGACCACCACACCTGGTTGTAAAATTTAATTTCTATCAAATGAAAAGGGAAACCCCAAACGTGCAGAACAGTAGTTTGCAGCCTGATGATTTCTAATGTGATGGATCGTATTACTGTTTCTCAAAAATTTACTTTTCTTCCTTGAAGAACCTCTTCTTGTGTGGGAATTACATGTCCTTGCCCTGTTGTACTCAGGAGTGAACTTGCTCATATGAACCTTTTTTATTCAATGGAATGTAGATGGAATTGATGTTACTTCAAAGATGAACAAATATTTTAGATTTGTTGTGTCTCTTCTGTTTGTTTTGATGGCCATAGATGATATCTGAGATAGAAGATATTCCATCAGCCTGAGTCCTGAAATGATAAATATCTGGAACAGTTAATGGTTGTGTGTTTTGGGCAACAAATAAACCTTTGCTTTAAGCCTCTGCAATTTTGGGAATCATTTGTTTCTGCAGCAAAACCTAACCTCTCCTGACTGATGTACCTGCATTCTAGAAATGGCCAACTAATGAAAGCAGTTCTGATTTCTGGAGTATGATTCCAACCAAAAAAATTGGAATTACAAACTCATTTTATGAAGTATCTCACTCTTTATTCTCATCTTCATTTAAGTAGTACTGAGAGGTGAAGCCAACTGGTCTTCTGGGTCAGGTGGAGACTTGGAGAACTTTTCTGTCTAGCTAAAGGATTGTAAATACACCAATCAGCACTCTGTGTCTACCTAAAGGTTTGTAAATGCACCAATCAGTGCTCTGTGTCTACCTAATCCGGTAGGGGACTTGGAGAACTTTTCTGTCTAGCTAAAGGATTGTAAATGCACTAATCAGTGCTCTGTGTCTAGCTAAAGGTTTGTAAACACACCAATCAGCACTCGGTAAAAACGGACCAATCAGCACTCTGTAAAATGGACCAATCAGTTATCTGTAAAATGGACCACTCAGCAGGATGTGGGTGCGGCCAAATAAGGGAATAAAAGCAGGCCACAGGAGCTAGCAGCGGCAACCCGCTGGGTCCCCTTCCACAACTTGGGAACTTTGTGCTTTTTGGTTCTTCGGGATAAATCATGCTGCTGCTCACTCTTGGGTCTGCACTACCTTTATGAGCTGTAACTCTCACAGCGAAGGTCTGCAGCTTCACTTCTGAAGCCAGTGAGACCACAAACCCACTGGGAGGAACGAACAACTCTGGATGTGCCACCTTTAAGAGCTGTAACACTCACTGCAAAGGTCTGCGGCTTCACTCCTGAAGTCAGCAAGACCACGAACCCACCAGAAGGAAGAAACTCCGGACACATACGAACATCTGAAGGAACAAACCCCGGACACGCCTTCTTTAAGAACTGTAACACTCAACACAAGGGTCCGTGGCTTCATTCTTGAAGTAAGCGAGACCAAGAACCCACCGGAAGGAACCAGTTCAGGATACAGTGCCACATTCATATATTCAAAAATTCTCTGCTAATGCTTTTTTTCTTTTTTCATCAACATGTAATAATTGTACATATGGGATACAGAGTGATGTTTTGATATATGCATACAATGTGTAGTTTTCAAATCAGGGTAATTAGCATATCCAAAATCTCAAACATTTGCCATTTCTTTGTGTTGGGGACATTTGAAATCCTCTCTTCTAGCTTTTTTGAAAATATACAATAAACTACTGTTAACTATATTCACCCTGTAAAGCTATAAAATTCCAGAACTTATTCTCCTGTCTGGCTGTAATTTTATATTCATTAACCAACCTCCCTCTACCCGTCTCTCCCCACTACCTTTCCCATCCTCTAATAACTACAATTCTACTCTCTAATTGTATGAGCTCAACTTTTTCTTTTAGCTCCCACATGTGAGTGAGAATGCTTATATCCGTTGCCCCAGTGAAGGCACTAGCCTGTGGAACACATGGGTAATTTAGTTTCTATTGAGCCTATGGTGCCTTTAATTTTCTTCCAGTGTTCATAGACAAAAGGTTGCTTCTGTGTCTTTCATCCATTTGTTCAGCTAATATATTTTGAGTGCATACTATCTGAAAAGCACTGGAGATGAAAGAATGAAAAGATATCCTGTTCCCTTAACTGGCTATATTGTATCTTCCAGTAGCTTTAAAAAAAAAAAAAAGAAAGTTGCGAGAGGGTGTGCTAAATGCTGTGCTAGGAAATGCATAGAATGTTATGGGAACATCTAGGATGAGCATTTTAAATCAAAGCTTTGACATGGAGGAAGTCTTTCTAGAGGAAGTGATGCCTAATATAGGAACTGAAGAATAAATAGTCATTAGACAGAAGAATTATTAATGCATTTGTGTGGGGGGGTGCAGGGGCTATGGAAAGATGGGTTGGGCAATTATGTGTGGGAGATTGACTTTAAATTAACCAAAGGGCAGTGATATGGTTTGGCTGTGTCTCCACCCAAACGTCATCTTGAATTGTATCTCCTGTAATTCCCATGTGTTATGGGAGGGACCTGGTGGGAGGTAATTGAATCATAGGGGCAGATCTTTCCCATGCTGTTCTCATGAGAGTGAATAAGCCTCTTGAGATCTGATGGTTTTATAAAGGGGAGTTCCCTGCACACGCTTTCTTGCCTGCCACCATGTAAGATGTGACTTTGCTCTTCCTTGCCTTTTGCCTTGTTTGTGAGGCCTCCCTAGCCATGTGGAACTGTGATTCAATTAAACCTCTTTCTTTTATAAATTATCCAGTCTTGGGTATGTCTTTATTAGTAGCATGAGAACAGACTAATATAGGGAGATTATCCTGGGTGGGTGATATGGTGTGACTGTGTCTCCACCCAAATCTCAACTTGAATTGTAAGAATCCCCATGTGTCAAGGGTGGGACCAGGTGGAGATAATTGAATCATGGGGGCAGTTTCCCCCATACTATTCTCATGGTGGTGAACAAGTCTCATGAGATCTGATGGTTTTATAGGAGTTCCCCTACACAAACCCTCTTGCCTGCCACCATGTAAAATGTGACTTTTCTTCTCCTTTACCTTCTACCATGTTTGTGAGGCCTCCCCAGCCACTTGGAACTGTGAGTCAACTAAACCTCTTACCTTTATAAATTATCCAGTCTCAGCTATGTGTTTATTAGCAGCGTGAGAACAGACTAATCAGAAGAGCCTTTAAAGAGAGTGACACATTGGAGAGATATGATCCTGCTGGCCTGGGGGCAAATAGCCATGCTGTAAACTGTGCATGGGAGTCACCTGACAAGGACTACTTGTGACTTGTACTATCTGAGAAGGGTCCCAGGCTGATTGCTGGCAAGAAACTTCAGTAATACAAGTGCAAGGAAATGAGTTCTGCCAATAACCAAAGAGCTTGAAAGAACATCAAACTCAGGTTAGAATTACAGCTCTGGCTAATATCTCAATTTCAGCCCAATGACGCCCTGAGCAGAAGACCCAGATAACTTGTACCTGGATTCCTGACCCACAGAAACTGTGAGATAATAAATGTGTGTGGCCTTCAGCTGCTGAGATTATACTAATGTGTTATGCAGCAAGAACACAGCAATAGAAAAAGAATACACTGTGTCATTGTGTGACGTCAGGGATGTTACCTACCTTCTTTATACCTCGTTCTTCTTGTCTATAAAACAAACATGATAATAAGATTCCCTCGTCAGCAACTGAAATATGTGATAATATAAGCAGGCTACCTAGTCAACATGGTTTAAGCACCGTTTCTCATTCCCCAGCCCACCAGCACCATCTTAAGCAATGGCTCTTCTGAAACATTCTGCCCTGGTTGTTCTTTCAAGAGCTGGCACAGGGATAAAGGCTGCCTTAGGTGCCATTTGCCCAGCAGCCAGTCCTAGGGTCAGTGTACTGATGAAAATTCCTATTGTAATGCATAACCATGAGGAGTCCAGAGCGAAATTGCTTCGGGAGCCTTTGTGTGATTAACATTTCAGCTGTTTATGGAGTCTTTGCCCTATTATTTCCTGTTTTAAAAATTAATGTGCTGGTTTCTTTATTATTAAAAACCAAGAAAGGGAAGTTCAGCTGGAGCACAGGAAATAGTTTTATGTGATCCAAATACAAGTTTCTGAGTAGGGAGGATATTTGGAGGACTCATTTTACTTAGAAGTTCTTTGAGTTCCCACAACTTTTTATTTTGAAGTCATTGCTCCCCAGCTCCAACCCCCAGCCCTCTGCCCCTCTGTCCTTCCTATCCCTAGATCTGAATGGGAGGAAAGACATTTGAATCAAAAGCATTATGACTTGTAAACAATGCCAATGGCAGTCTACATGACAGAATCATAAAAAGCCATTGACTCAGAGAATTTCAGTCAGAAGAAATCTTGGAGGGCACGTAGTTTGATCCCCTCATTTTACAGATGAGAAAACTGAGGCTTGGAGTTTTTTTTTTTTTTTTTTTTTTTTGAGATGGAGTCTCACTCTGTCACCCAGGCTGGAGTGCAAGTTGCATGATCTCAGCTCACTGCAACCTCCACCTCCCAGGTTCAAGCCATTCTTCTGTCTCAGCCTCCTGAGTAGCTGGGACTACAAGCATGTGCCACCATGCCTGCTAATTTTTTGTATTTTTTTAGTAGAGATGAGGTTTCACCACGCTGGCCAGGATGGCTTGGAGGTTTAATTGTTCAAGGAGACACAGCTAATCAGTGCCTAACTTTTCTCTGAAAGAAACTGAATTTTGGCATGCTTTCCTCAAGCATTCTGAATCTATTATATTTATATTCTATGTGCAGAAGTTTAAAAACTCTTGAAATGTGAGGATCAAATGTTCTCTTCTTAGGGATACACCCCAGTATAAATGTCATCCTAGATCCTGATGATCTGTAATGCTGTCACCAATTGAGCTTCCACAGGGAATGGAAAGACCCAGTTCAATAAGAAGGAAAGATTTAGGTTAGATTTCAGGGGCAGAAATATCTCAGTTGCAAGCACTAGCTGTCGTGTGGGATTGGGAAACAATATTCTTTAAGGATCATTGAGGAAACTACAGATTTGTGCATCCATCTCATGGGTTTACTCATTATTTACTTGGTATCACTCATTTTCCTCTATCTACTATCCCAGTATATTTCTGATGACTTACATTTCTGTATTAGGGCAGTCTGGATTCCCTTCTCCCAAGAGAATAAAAGAAATTCTTTGTAATCAACTTGAGAGTATAGTGAACATTTTGGCTTGATGGATTATTTACTGTTTGTGCAGAAAAGTTAACAAAGCAGACCTGAGACTGCTATCCTTAGATTAGACTGGCCCTTGGCTGGCATCTGGAAACTTGGGTAAACAGTTTCCTGCACTGATATCAGTGGCCCCTCACTGACAAGAATGTCTCAGTGTGCCTGAACTGTTTGTACAATTTCATTCATGCTGAACACCTGCTTTCCTTCTGGGATTCTGGATTGGGTACATGCTAGGCAATGAATTATTAAGTGACCCATCTCCCAGTAAAAACCTTGGGCAGTGAGTCTCTGGTGAGCTTCCCCGGTAGACAGTTCAGGCATGTTGTAACAATCGTTGCTGGAGGAATTAAGCACGTCCTGTGTGACTCCAACGGGATAGGCTCCTTCAAAGCTGGCGTCTGGTTTCCTTCAGACTTTGTATAACACACTTTTTCCTTTCGTTGATTTTGCTTTATATCCTTTCACTGTAACAGCTCTTAGCTATATGTACAAATATATGCTGAGTCATGTAAATCCTTCTAGCAAATGATCAAACCTGAGGCTGCTCCTTCTGGGGAAAATATGCGTTTTCTGAGCGTCTTCCCTAGTATCACAGAAGCAGCAGGCCCTTGCTTTAGGGAAATCAAGTTCAACAGCCAATATGAAGAAAGACAATCCATTATAAAATACTCAGATAGAATGTTATTTCTCTTTTATACCCATTTCCCTCTGCTTTGCCTACCAACCCACTCGATATCCCTTACATGTTCTCTTTTAATTTTCTACTTTACTTCTTTTCTTCTTATTCCCCATTATCTTAGGGTCTATCTGCCCTATCTTGTATTTTGTACTGTGAATTCTATGACAGCAGAGACTATATAAATAGATTAGCAGAAAAAAAAAGCAACAGATGTGTGTGGAGACTCCGTCTTATGCTGAGGAATGTTGGTCTTCTAATTAAAGTAAAATCACTAATATTTTAATCCCTCAGTTTTCTAGTCTAATAAATAGGGTTAGTATCACCTGCCCATCTTGCATCTGTAACTCGAGGGGATCAAATGAAATAATTTTTATGCAAGAATTTTAAATACTTGAGTCACATTAAAAGTGGAGACTCGTTAGTCTCTTAGAGTTCTACACAAATGGGTTTCATGAGAAATCTTTGCTCTTGACATTTGGCATCCTCTCCCTTTATTCAGAAAATGACAGCTAAGAGAAAAGATTCTCAATGAGGACGGGCCACAGAAATAGTTAACCTGAGAAAAAGAATGTTTGAAGAAGGCTGTGATTGTCTTCAAATATAGGAAGGACAGATATGAAGCAGGAGCAACAGAATAATTCTATGTGACCCCACAGGATTTAAACAGGACTAATGGGAAAAAGCAAGGAGGAAGAAGAGGAAGGACCCGGCTGAGGCACAAGGAGAAGGGAAACACAAGAATCTAGTCATTGGAGCTGTTGGAGGCCAGGCTGAACCACTGCCCACGGCCAGTCTCCCACTTTGCATGCAGATTTATGAATGAACTTCTTTTGTGAACCACCTCCACAATGTTTGCAGCAGTGCTTTCTGTACTATTATTTACTGAATCTTTTTCTTTAAATAATTCATTTCTTATTAGATACATTTATTTTGCATATTTAATGCTATTTTTTGTAATACACATTAAAATAAAAGCATAACTATAAAAAACTTACATTTGTCTGTAAACCCCAAACTAGATGTCTTTGAAACCTAGCATTCCATAGAAACTCTTAAGCCAAATGAAAGGCAAAAACAAAAACAAGGGCCGGGCGTGGTGGCTCAAGCCTGTAATCCCAGCACTTTGGGAGGCCGAGACGGGCGCATCACGAGGTCAGGAGATTGAGACCATCCTGGCTAACACAGTGAAACCCCGTCTCTACTAAAAAATACAAAAAACTAGCCAGGCGAGGTGGTGGGTGCCTGTAGTCCCAGCTACTCGGGAGGTTGAGGCAGGAGAATGGCATGAACCCGGGAGGCGGAGCTTGCAGTGAGCCGAGATCCAGCCACTGCACTCCAGCCTGGGCGACAGAGCGAGACTCCGTCTCAAAAAAAAAACCCCAAAAAACAAAACAAAACTATGTATATGGGACCCTGACCCGTAGTCCTCTGAACCCCTGGGTCACCTGACATTGCATAGTCTTTCTTGAAGGAAAGGATGCTGCCCCATTTGTAGAGTATCACCCTGTGTCTCCTCATGGGAGATCATAAGGCCTCCTTCTTCCATGGATGCATTTGCTCATCACCTCCCAGCAACCCACCAGGACAACCAGGTGTAAACCAGGACTAACGCAAACGGGGATGTTTGGTAGCCCTACCTTGTCCTCACCCTCGCTGCAGTGGTTTTATGAATAAAGCATCAGCTCTTAATTATTTCCTCTGGCTCAATTTTCTAGGGAGTAAGCAAAGACATCCCTTTCCCTCATATATACACTTGGTCTGCGGAAGTTATAATTCTGCCCATGTGATCACAGTTGATTAAAGGCATCTGAATCAAGATAGATCCATTTCCTTCTTCCTGGGATTTGAAATTTCAACCTAGAGAAAAATGTGTTAGTTTGATAGGACTGCCATAACAAAGTTCCACAAGCTGGATGGCTACTGGAGAGGAGCAGTGATTAGTTTCTTTCAGGGTCTGAGCAAAAAGCAGATTGCAACTATATACTCAATGAAAAATAAGCAGTGGCTAAAATAGAGAAAACCATAAAGCAAACATCTCAAATAGAAGCAAATACCTGAAGCAACTGACCTTTATTAATCAAGGCTGTACACAGTTGTAGGAATTTTATAATACCTATTGATATTGTAAGTGTACCTTAGTATGTTACTTAACGGAGAAATGAAAACCATGTTTAATAAAGTAGTGTTTGAAAACAGCTTCATCAGACATATTTACCGCCTTAAAATCCGAGCCAATTTAAGATATTTGCAAGCCTTAGGCTGTCATACTTCTGGAGGCCCACATCGTATCAAATACATTTTCATAAGGGAAATGAAACATTTTAATTTATATATAACTGTCTTAAGATTTGTCTTTGAATAGTTAAAAATGATACTTTCTGTAGATTTAATAGTAGCATTTACTAATTCCTATTTTGCAATTTTCTTTTCCAATTTTAAAGCAGATACTTTTTTTGTTGCTTTGTGTGCATGTGTGTTGTGAAAATTTTATAGGCCCTAGGCATTGTGCTTTTGGCATCTAGTGGAAGAAATGGATTTGTTTGTATCTTAATACTTAAAAATTTTTACTGATCCTATAATTATGTTTCTCTTAGCAACTACAAAACATAATTAAGAAGTAGTGTAGTATTTAAAAGGCTGTAATATTTGCACTCAAGAAAAGTGTCTAGAAGTAATCCCATGTTCCCACAAACATAAGAAGTAGTTCTGTATAAAGCTACTGTTAATAGTCTGTGCAATGAAAACTAACCTCTAATTTTAAGAATACTTTATTATAAAGGACAACTAGAAAAGCTACATTTCTTGATTAGCTGATGCACATGGCGTCAATCTACCTTATTCCAACTCAAAATATGTTCAAAAGCACAGCATATAATCATACTATAGTTCAGGCTACTTATGTAGTTCCTACATTTTTGACATAAAATAAAATTATGATAGTGGAAAGGAAAATGACTAGGTACAGTTGTAGACATGGCATTTCCTGCTTAAAAATAAAAGGCAGTTAACAGTGTTGCCATTTGAAAATATTTCTATTTTCCCATATTAAGATTTTATCCAAAAGAGTGGGCTCACCATTGCTCAGATGGAGTGCTCAACTAATTTAATACAGTTATACAAGACTAGTCTCACCGTGTTTGTTGGGGTTCAGTTCAGGGTACTTTTAAGTTTTCTCTCCTCTCAGATTCACTATAACATTTGTGTTTCATTTAGCTCATGACTGAATACAATCTTGCATTATTTGTTAATTGCTTTCTGTCTGATCCTTCAGGAACAGTAGGCATCTTGAGGGAGCATCTATCAGCTTGTATCTAAGTTAGAAAAGGAACTCCATTGAACAGAAGAATGGCTGCTTGAGTTCCTGAATATACAGATATTTGCCTTGCTTGTAATAACTCAGGTAGCCACACGACTGTCTCAGGCCTGCTAGGCTATATTCAAATAGACTGAATCAATACTTATTGATCTGACTCAAATTAATTCTTCCCTTTCCTCAATCCATCAGTTAATCAACCAACCAACAAATATTGGTTGAACTCCAACTATGTTCAAAGTACTATTTTCCCAAAGAACGTATTTTAGAATAAAATGGCTGAATCGCATAAACACCAATTTAAGATCTGCAATTTGGGGACAGATATGAAACACAATAATATTCTTTGTTGGCAAATGAAAGGGGATGTTAAGTGAAATAAGTCCTCTCCCAAGTGTCTTGTATGATCTTAATAAAATTGGACAATATTTATCAAAAGCCCAGCAACTTTTCTCAAGAGACAGCTTGGAATACTAGTTAGGAGCATGTACTTGAATTCAAATCTCAATCCCATCACATACTCACCGTGTGATTTTAGGATGTTACATAATCTCACTGCCCCAACTTTCTCAACTGTAAAATAATTTACAACAACCTATAATAGTACTGATCTCTTATAAGGATAAAATAAACCAATATTATTAAAGTTAACAGTATCTGCCACATAATATGTATTATAAAGGCTTCTAAAATATCTTTTGACACAGTATTTGGGCTTATAGAAACTTTGAGTAAATAACCAGAGATGGGAAAAAGGATTTAGGCATAAGAAGGAAAAATTAAATACATCTTAAAGTGAAACAAGATAGAAATGGTTAAATTCATTAGCGTATATTCATATTAGAGTGTATGATACAGCCATGAAAAATTAGATTTTCAAAGAATATGGGAATGGAGAAATTCTTAGATACAATGTTATGTTTTAACAACAGTATCCAAAGTTGCCTATAGGTATTATAATCCTAATGCTCTTAGAAGGCATGTAGCAAAGTGCTAAAAGAAAATATCAAAATATTAATGGTGATTATCTCAGGGTACTAAATTAGGAATAATTTTGTATTTTATTTTTTATCTTTTCTGTAGTTTCAAAATTTGCCACAAACATGTACATTATTCTTACATTTAGAAAAAAGAAGGAAAAAGATATATTAAAGAAGTATACAGAGAAAAGTGGTAATCAATGAATTTTATTTCCTTTAATAAATTTTAATTTTTTTCTGAGTTTCTGAGTAAACAGAATGGGAATCTCAAATACTTCCAAAGAGTAACAACTTTTAAATAAAAAATAATTTTAAATCTAATTATTGGAGAGTATCCTTTAATAAACAGCATTAAATACATGTATATATGTGTGTATATATGTATATACATACACACAGAGGGGTATATATTTTTTAAGGGGGATGTATATACATATGATTAAGAAGCTTAAATTAATCATGCTCTGGCCAAGGGGTGATGAAGCAAAAGCTGATGAGTTTTGGATAAATTCACTATAACTGAAGTCAGTAGACTGGTAGGACTCAAAGCCAAGTTTTAGGGAAGAAAAAAACCAAAAACTAGAGATATGATCTTGGGAGCTGGTAATTTACAAAGGCTAAATATTATTGCAAATCTGACAAATGGCAGAAATGAAAGTCACTCCGTCATCTGCCAGCTAAGTGACAGATCCCCATGCAGGCCTAGGGGGTTACTTTTTCCACCCAATGGCCTCCCTCTCCTGGAGATGTGAGTTATGGGCTCAAATCCCCAAGTTTCTTAATGAAAATGTACCTTCAAATGCTTTAAAATTTTTTCTCCTTTCATTTCCTAGCTTGGAGGAAAATAAAGTATGTCTTCATGGTGGGTGTCCAAGGAATATTTACAGCCTAGGCAATTGCTACCTGGATTTTCTTAAAATAATAGGAAAGGAAAATAAAAGATGCTCTGAACACTTGTAAACCTGCCCACTGAATCAAAGAATACCTAGAAGCACTTGGTGGCTAACATAATAATTACCGATTGTAATGGCTAAGGTATATCTCTTTCTCATTTTTATAGTAGCGGTGTGCCTGTAGTCCAAGAACTAGAGAACGTTACATAGGAAAATGTTAAGGTTAAAGACATATCCTTTTTATAGGAAATAGGCATGAGATAAATGCTCACCCACTTTAAAAAAGAACGCAGTAATTGTAATTCACTTGAAAGAAAGCAGTCTTAATTTATAAGCTTTAAAAGAAACTGTCTTTACTATACTGCAGAGTATTCTAAGTGTGTATCATAGCTAATATTTTATGCATACATTTTTTCAGTTGAAGACATTTGCCATAATTCAGCTTTAACAAACTCTGTTCTCAGCTGTATCTCAGAGCATGACATATATCCATTGTCCAGCTATAAATCTGTAGTTGTTATTATACTTTTATGAATCTGATTCATGCAGGAAGCATTATCCCTGCAACTTTAATTAAGGAGTTAGGAATTTTCCCATTTGAATTCTTGGCATTCTGCATACTTTATTGCATCTTCCCTCGTGAGCCTCAAATGAGATATCTGGATTACAGATCCTTAGAAGAATAAAATCCATAAGCTCTAAATCAGGAATGGGTAAGTGGATTTGATCCAGCTTTAGAACTGACTTTGATGGTTCAAATTGCATTGAGTCTCTTAGGATTGGATCAATCATTAATATCTAACTTTTTAAAGTCATAATTATAGGCATTTATTGGTATCAGGATATTAAAATGCAGACTTCTTTTATTGTTTGGCTTCTTATTTCTGGAAAGCATGCCAGTCTCTTACTTGGGCTCGACTAAAGCCAAGATTCTGTTGGACTCAAGATCAAGGTGACAAAATCAGATACAGGGCAGAGGGAATGGCCTGTTACATTAGTCACTGTTACTTTTAATATAATGAGCTTGGAATATATCTTTGTGCATATGCACAGGTGATTTTACACAATTACATGTTTCTATGCCATTATAGCTCTAGGTTGGCTGCCTCATTAGACATCTTGTATTCCCTGATTTCCTGTTCTAATGCTACAAATACAAACAATGTAATAATAATACTAGCTCTTAAATACCAACCCTGGTCTAAGGGTTTTATATGTTTACCCATTGAATGCTTCTAACAAACCAATGAGGTCATTACTATGATTATCCCCATTTTATAAATAAGAAAACTGGGAAAATGAGAGGTTAAGTAACTTTCCCAAGATCACAGAATCAGATGGCAGAACTACAAATCTATGCTCAGGCAGATCTGGCTCCAGTTTTCACACTCTTAAGCACAATGCTACACTGCCTGTACTAATAGAATTGGCAGTACGTATTTATTGAGCATCTTTGGACAGCACTTCCCTGTCCTATCAGGAACATGTTTGAGACTGTGACATTGGCCCTAAGGAGCTTGCAATCTGGTCACGAGACAAGAAGTGCACACAGGAAAACCTTATGAATAAATACATGTCATGTTATTAACATTTATTGAATAATTGGTTTGTTCCTTCTACCGTACTATTAACTAAATCCATGTAACCATCTGTGAGGAGTCAACTGTTTTTATCTATGTTTCACAAGAGAAGAAACTAGAGATAAGTAACTCAAGTCCCGCAGCTAGTAAGCAACAGAGGTGAGCCTTGGACCTAGGCAGCCTGAATCCAGAGCCCTTGTTCTTAATCACTGTAGTATCCTGGATGTGAATAAGTCTTCAAATGCATGTGACAAGTAGCTGAAAAGTACTGTAAGAGCTTCGCAAGAGTAGGAAGGGTGAAGAATCCAGTTAATCAATTACTTAGCTGATTAATTAATTCAGTATTTATTGGTTATCTTCATTGTCTCCGGCTGAAATAGAGTTGGCTCTGAAATGTTGTTGGCTCTTTAAACTTAAGTATGGTCTCTTTTGTTTCCAGAGCCCTGCACATTGCCTGCCAAGAACGTTCCCCATGCTCTGCCTTCCCTGGCACCATTCCACTCACTGACTTTACCACCTCTCTTAGCAACATTGAATGGCTAATTCCCATTCACCTTTCTGGTCTCAGCTTGGATCCCAAAGCCTCTGTAAAGACTTTGCCCCTCCAAGAAGTGAATGGGTACACTCACATGTAATCCCACTCCATCATAGCACCTACCACACTCTGTCATGATTACAGGTTTCCTTGTCCATCCACCTACTTCATGCCCTGCTCTGCCATACGTGTCCCTGAACCAACACTCCTTAACCCACCCCAACAAGTCTCTGAGCTCGAGTGTTGGAACTGGGTCTTACTTCTCCTGTTGAATTGCAGCTTTTAACACAAAGCCCAACATATAACAACTGTTGTACAAATATATTTTTGTTGAATGACTTAGTTCTATGTGCCAGGCACTGTGCATTAATGTACTTAGTATGTGGCAGGCATTGGCAATACATTAATTTCCAAAATCTCATTAATAATCCTTTGAGGCATATTATTATTTCTATTTCACAGGCAAGAAAATTGAGAATCAAGGGCATTAAATAACATCCTCAAGGTCATATAGTAAGTGAGGAGTTGAAATTAGAAATTATGTCTGACCCTAATCCTCTGCTATACATGAATCGATCATTGCAATACAGTTTCTAAAAGTCATAATGAAGTTATAATAAGGCATACAGATGACACAAAGGAATCAGAAGTTATCTTCTCATGGTTTGTGGGTGTGGACAGCAGGATCTTTGCAGGGAGGTGATTCTGAAGAATAAATCTGATACACAGAGAGGGATCAGCACGTTCAAGTGCCGTGAGCTGTAAGATGTCCTGGCCTCTTTCTTCAGGGAGTGGTGGGGATTCTTCTGTAAGTGGAACACAGAGTGCAGGGGAGAAGCAGCCGAGGTGCTTGGAATGGAGAGTATCAAGGGTACAAGAGCCAATCTAATGCAAGGGGTGGATCTGGCAGGAGTAGAGGAACGACCAAGGGACGTATCCACCTTAATTCTAAGAAGGCGAGCGTGTGCTCCCGGGAAAGAGTGGCATTATCAAACTCTGGAAGGGATCCTAAGTTCAGAGTGAAGTCAGGTGGTGAATCAGTTGACAAATAGAGGCAAATAATTTTCCCTCCATATTGCATAAGAAACAAGAGTCCAAAGCCTTTCACTTTGTCAGCAACTCTTTGAATCACATACCATAGACAGTATAGACTGGAAGGAGTGGAAGAGTAATTACTGAATACATTGGACATCCCCTCTATTCCTTCTCATTCTCCTCCTGTAACACATACTACTTTATCTACTGTTAGTATTATGTATGTGCTAGACACCACACCACACACATACTTTAGTTTATTCTCCTTAATCCTTCCATTTTGGAGACTATTATTACCTCCACTTTCTAGATAGGAGAATGACAGATCAAAGAGGCTAAGTGACTGGTCAAATCTCACAGCTAATTACTAACAGTCCAGATTAATCCCATGTGTATATCACATAAAAGTCTATCATCTTAACTGATTTTATGGAGATTAAAGAATACCAAATATTCAGTGCCTCCTCAGAGTCAAACACTTTACCCAACACATAACAAATATGATGAGATATTTGCTCTGTCCCTAATCTTTTACTTCATTAATTCTTAAAAAGTAAAGACTTGTCTAAAATTCATGGGCTATTTTCTCTGGAGCAATTTCTTCCCTGTTTTCCTCTACCTCGTTTTCTAATTCCACATTTAGAAAGCATGGGATATTTTGATTATTTGCTGAGATATTAGAAATTCTCTTTTAGAATCTTATATTTGCTTTTGAAGTCCACAGTTGGAGCCTAAGAGAACAACTTCATGAAAGAGTTTTAAAAATTAATATGTGGTGTCAGTTGCACTCTTGGTCCCCTTTTAATGAGAAAGGGACAGGTTATTATGCTATTACGTGGTACAGCCTATTCCGGGAAGCCATCTTAAGCTGTTCAGGATAATGTATCTCTACACTGCATCAGCCTCTTTGTTCCATAGATACTGTTTTTTAAAGAATTTTATGAACAGCAAATGGCTCCTTAGGAGAACACTGTAATCACTCAATCTGGATTTTCCAGCATTCTTGGTATAAGGAATGATAAAATGCCCATGGGGCGGTGCCAATTTTTAAAGGATGATTAACTCCAGATTTCACACTCTTGGGGCATTGTGAATGCCTGGATCAAGGTCTGATATGTTCCAGCTGATGCTAGAATAAATAAATACTTAGGCTTCCATTAGGAGGAAGACTGGGAACAGAAGAGTGTATCATTCATCCATTTAGTCAATCAACAAATATATAAGGAGTGCCTGTTCTGTATCGGGCACTGTTGAAGGTGCTGAGGATACAAAATTGTTACCCTCAACATGCTTACATTCTCCGAGAGAAGACAGATAGTAAACCAAAAATATATTAAATTATATCCAAAAAAATTCAGTGGGATAAGGAGACAAGAAGTGATATGAATGAGTCATACCGTTTTATAGAATGAGTAGGAAAAGGCCTCTCTAAGTGTCATCTCAGCTGATATCTTAAGGAAATGATTGACCAAGACAGGCAGATGTCAGGGGAAGAGTGTTTCCGGCAATCATGGCAAAGTCCCTGAAGTAGGAGTGCTTTTAAGGAAAAGCATGGATGCCCCTGTGGCTGCAACAGAGAGAGTAAGAGAGAATGACAGGAGATGTCATTAGGAAGATGCTGGTGACAGGCAGGGAAAGTTTGAGTCGGGCCATCAAGCCTCAGATAAGCCCTTGGTAAAGAATTTAAATGTTATACTGTGTGAATTGGACAACCACTGCAGAGGGTTGAGTGGAGGAGTCACGTGATCTGACTCACCTTTTTCAAACATCTGTCTGCTCTGCATATAATCAATGTGAGGCAGATGTGAAAGCAAAGCAGCCATAGGTCGGAGGCTGTGTTCATCCAGGCAAGACATGCTGCTGCTTGGACCAGGGTTGTAGGGATAGAGATGGCCAGTGGTGGTTTCATTTTAGATATTTAGAAAAAAGAGCTGTTAGAATTTGCTAAGAGGTTGGCTGTGAAAGAGAGTAATCCAGATTTCTTTTACCTGTATATCTGGAAGAATGGAAGTGTTATTTAGTGAGACAGGAAAGATTTCAGGAGAAACAGATGGGGGGTAGGGGAGCATTATCTCAGGTTTGGATATCAGTGTGAGATATGTGGTGGACATCTGTGTGAGATATGTGGTGGCCATCTGTGTGGAGTTGCAGAGGAGACACTTCGGTAGTGAATCTGGAGGTCAGCAAGAGGTCTGTACTGAAGATTTGAATTTGGGATTCATGAGCCTGTAGTTAATCCACAGGACTAGATAAAACCATCTAGGTCAGTGTTGGTAGAACACAAGTTCTTGATCTGTCTCTTCAAGGGGTTCAGTTATATTATTAACTTGGTGTAAAACCCCCCACATGTTTTGCTTTCATTCCATCCCTTCCAAGGGTGCAAAGTTTCTATGCTTTTCCTAAAACAATTTAAAGTTAAGTATCACTCAAGCTAACTACAAATCTTTTTTTCTGAGATTCTAAGAGCTTTAATAGAGAACAGCAAAGCATATGGTAGACTTTGTACAGCAACAGAATAATTCTGAGCAGCTTTCTTGCTTTACCTGTTATAAAATGAATCAGTATGGCCCAACCACATGGTGGTGTATTCAGAATGCCCATTGCTCCTAAATATCTACCAGCATCACAAGTGTGTTCCTGGATTCTTATCAGTCATCATGGTAGCTACTGATCAAGGCCCCAGAGACATACTGACTTTTAGTATAGGAATTTATTCTAAATGTTTATTTAGTAAAGCAGAGGCTTGAAAGGAGAGCTGTGGATACCCCATACTAGGGGAGGCAAGTAAGAGAATGCATAGTGAACCATATGTCTGAAAGTGAATGGTGAACACATGTGTATTCCACTGTAACTTTTATGCATGAAGAAAAGATTTCATAGTAATTGTGACAGGGAACAAATAAACTGTTTCTACACCAAGTCTCCAAAATAGAATCTATTGAGATGTGGATGAGATTCAGAGTATTTGATTCAGTAGGATGGAAGGAAAAAGCGGAGATATATTCCACTAGGCTGCAGCAGGTCCATGCAGTGCAAAGTGCTGCCAGAGGTGGGAGAACATCTATCCAGGCAGGTATGTTAAGGGCATGTGGACAAATAATGGTAGATGGTCATGCAGTTGAAGGATGACATAGGTTACAGTTGTGCACTGACTGCAGCAAAGCCTGGTAAAGGAGGCACCAGGAGCCCAAAACTTGCCAAAGTTGAAATTGGGAGTTCTAGCTTGGAAGTAGTTAGCCACAAGCCTGGGTCAGAGCCAGTACTCCAGTTTTAGGACATGAGGAATGGAAACCCAGGGCTATTGGAACAAAGCCAGGAAGGTAATTTGATCTTACATTTATGTAGAACCTTAAGTTTAGAATTTTTGCTTTATCTCTTGTATCATTAAGAGTTGTATCAGGAAATAAATGGCATTGTCAAATTGAATAATTTTTGGAGAGCCTAAGGTGAGGACTATTATTAAGGTGTGGGCCACGTATAGAGATACTGCAAAGATAGTGCAC
Source organism: Theropithecus gelada (assembly GCF_003255815.1). Lineage (NCBI taxonomy): Eukaryota > Metazoa > Chordata > Mammalia > Primates > Cercopithecidae > Theropithecus > Theropithecus gelada. The sequence goes on from NC_037676.1 coordinate 120,900,244, forward strand.
TTCCCTGGAGCTAGAACAGTGGAGGAGCTGTTACCATCCACAGATCTGAAGAGTTGCAGGGGAGAGCTGTAAGCAAAACTTGGAGACAGAGGCTGTGCGGAGAAGACAACCCTGTATGAGCTCTGAGTGTAGGTTGAGAGAGGCAGACAGCCCATGGTGACCCAGCTAGATTAGAGCCATGGGCCAATATTTCTGCCCCAATCTCACTAGCCCCCAACCTCCTGCTACTCTTCTGCACTGGCAAACTCAACAGGAAGCTATGGGCAAGGGAGCATGGTGAACTGTTTCTACAAGTCAGCCTCAGCACAGAGCGGGGTAGAGGGGTGAAGAGTGGATTTGCAGAGACTAAAGAACATCATCCAGTACATCTCCCAATGAGAATACACGCATAGAAAATACATGAGCAGATGAAAAAAGTTTAAAAAGAGAACACACACAAGCATAGGTGATCAGAGTGTAGTCACTGGTTGTATCACTTTATATCGGAGTCCCATTCCTGCTACATTTCTTGTAATGCATTTTGAACTGATTTTAGAAATTAATTCTATAATTTTCTTGTGAGTAACACAATCATATTGTGTTGAACTGTTGAACTTTTTGCATGTTAAAAACATCAGTTTGTTCAAAGTAAACATTTAAAGAATATCACAATTTAAGAACTCTTTTGGAATTGCATGTGTGCACCATTTTTTAAACATCTAAGAGACTTCACCTCTACCAAGCACAAGGACAAAGTTGTGTTCCAGCCTCAGAGAGATTGGCTTCCCAGTCAGGCATCCAAGCAGACAATCAGCTGCAGAAGAACAAGACAGGAATCATTTGTCAGGACAGAGATGAAAGATGGGCGTCTTGATTGAAAGACTGAACATCAAAACTAGGGTAAAAGACCAAACACAGGCCAGAGTTGAGCAGACTCCATAGTTGTTATTGAGTTCTAAATTGGGATTCTTTCAGTGTTCTCTGATGAAGGACCAATTAGTCATAGAATCTAGAGAATAGAGCTGAGCTTCCAGGAGGGAACCGGGCAGCCCCAGGTACTGATGAGAGACAGAATATGAATGCGGGAAACCAAGCAAGTGGTGGCAAAAGCATTTGACAATCACAACCATTTTTCCAAAAGTAGCTGCTTCTAGTTGTTTGCCCACCTGTGTATATGATGCTAACCTGGAGAGGGGAATCAGATGTTTCTTAATGACATGCTAATTTATTTGGCCTGACACCAAAATTGCACCTTCTAGAACAATTAATTGAGTCATACATTGGATGAGGCTGATAGGAACTAGAAATTTTATTTCAAAGCTGAGTTATCTCACACAGTGGTTTCTAGAAGTTTCAAATAATCTCGAACATGTGAAGTCTGAATCCTAATGCCATCTGTGATGCTTTTAACTTTCAGTCATAGCATTTAAATGAAAGTAACTGTGATTTTAAAATAGTGTTCATAGCTGGTACGTACACAGCAAATATTGTGAATTTTTTCATAGGTATTATTGCATGATACTAGCAGGCAGTAGCAACATAAATTATCTTTTTTTTTTTCCTGTATTTGTACCATGTGGTTATTACCTTGATTTTGAATAGTTTGAAAAATGATTAATTTTGCCAGAATTAATTTGGGGACTTTTCTATACCAATGATTAATATAGCTATTGAGATTATAACACTAATTATCAATAATAATTTAATTTCATGCTGAAATACTATAACATTTAAAATATTCGTCAGAACACATTTACATACTGGGAAATGTAATGCTCTCGGTTTAAGTACAATTTTTTCAGAATGCTGTATTTCGTTATTTTGTATGAACTTTTAGATGATGAAATACATAGGCTGTTTCTGCTCCGAGAAATGAAAGGACAAATTTAGAGAATTATAATTTAGGAATGTAATTTTTTTTTTTTAACAATAGCCAGATAATTGATGTCAAAGGAAAGTTCTATGTTACTTTTTTCATTTAAAAAATTTTTTTTATTTTACTTTTTTTTGAGACAGAGCCTCACTCTGTCACCCAGGATGAAGTGCAGCGGTGCTATCTCCGCCTCCTGGGTTCGAACGATTCTTCTGCCTCAGCCTCCTGAGTAACTGAGACTACAGGCGCACACTACCACGCTCAGCTAATTTTTATATTTATTTACTTATTTATTGTTTTTAATAGAGACAGGGTTTTACCATGTTGGCCAGGCAGGTCTTGGACTCCTGGCCTCAAGTAATCCACCTACCTCAGCCTCCCACGGTGTTGGGATGACAGGTATGAGCCATAGTGCTTGACTCAAAGAGAGGTTTGATGAAGAATTATTTGTCTCAGTTTTTAACTGTATTCTATGAATGTACACATATGTCAAAATATACTTCTAATAGTTTACTGAAAACTTGTTATTTCTCAACTAACTGTGCCCTTTATTTAGAAAACAAATATATTAACATAAGCAAAAAATAAAAATTATCTATAACCACGCAATCTAGAGAAAACAAGCATGTAACTATATCATACTCTATTTTTTAATGTGAATTATCAAAAAGTGACCATATTTGTACAGATTTTCAAAAGTCACGACTATATATAGAAAAATATGACCATATTTGTACATATTTAATTAACTTTTTTTGTTTTAGAGATCCGGTCTTGTTTTGTCACCCAGACTGGAGTGCAATGAAATCATGGCTCACTGTAGCCTTCACCCCTTGAGTCCAAGTGACATTCCCATCTCAGCTTCCCTAGTAGCTGGGACTACAGTCACATGTCACCATGCCTGGCTAATTTTTTATTTTTTGTAGAGATGGAGTCTCACTATATTGCCCAGGCTGGTTGTGCTCTCCTGGGCTTAAGTGATCCTCCCACCTCAGCCTCTCAAAGTGCTGGGATTACAGGCGTGAGCCACCGTGCTTGACCTAGGTACGTATTTTTAATAAAAAATATTTTTACAGTCTGGGCATGGTGACTCACACCTGTAATCCCAGCGCTTTGGGAGGCGGAGGTAGGCAGATCACGAGGTCACGAGATTAAGACCATCCTGGCTAACACGGTGAAACGCCGTCTCTACTAAAAATACAAAAAATTAGCTGGACATGGTGTCATACGCCTGTAGTCCCAGCTACTTGGGAGGCTGAGGCAGGAGAATTGCTTGAACCCAGGAGGTGGAGGTTGCAGTGAGCCAAGATTGTGCCACTGCACTCCAGCCTGGGTGACACTGTTAGACTCTGTCTCAAAAAAAATTTTTTTAAAAAGAAGGAAAAAAATGTTTTTTACATTTTTTTGTGTCTCTTAGTGGCTGCTCCTTGGGTTAAAAGTTTTTATTTTAGACTTATTTTGAGTTCTGATATTTCAAACGATTTATGTAAACTAAATACCTTGTTTTTTAACAAGCCCCAATTAACTGTAGTTAATCACATACAATTGTAGGCTCTCAGGATAGAAACAAACTTAAAAAGTAAGCCAATTGGGCTCTAGTTCTGATGCCAGATGTCTTCTTCAATATTCTTGCTGTGGTTATGAAGCCTGGGATTGATTGTCTTAATGAGAGGCTCACTTCCTTTTGGAGGCTGTCCATCTTGAAATAATTTTTGCTACTAGAAAATATTTCCTTATGTTGTTCTACAGTTTATACGGTCTCTAACCTTCAGAAACATCAGAGTAGGTCTAGTCCCCCTTCTGCAAGGACAGCAGCCCAACCAAAAAATAAACACAGCAGCAGATTTCCCCTGTCCTCTCAGCTTCTTTCTCTGTGTTTCCTCTTCTTTAGCATAAATGCCAAACATTCTCTAAGGCCGTTTTTATGTTTCAAAGTTTCAAAATATCTGACCAACTGTGTTAGAAACAACAGACCATGTTATTATTCCATTCTTATAGAAACTATCAGTTTTGTGTAGGAGTATCATTTAAATTAGATTCAAATTTTTCATGATAAATAATTGCAATATTTATTTTTCCTAGAGAGATAAAATTCGATGAATTGCTGTATTGAAATCGGGCAATGTAATTTGCAATATTTTTCTTTTTTTTTTTTTTTTTTTTTTTTTTTTTTTTTTTTTTTTTTTTTTTGAGACTGAGTCTGGCTCTGTCGCCCAGGCTGGAGTGCGGTGGCCGGATCTCAGCTCACTGCAAGCTCCGCCTCCCGGGTTCACGCCATTCTCCTGCCTCAGCCTCCCGAGTAGCTGGGACTACAGGCGCTGCCAACGCGCCCGGCTAGTTTTTTGTATTTTTTAGTGGAGACGGGGTTTCACCGTGTTAGCCAGGATGGTCTCGATCTTCTGACCTCGTGATCCGCCCATCTCGGCCTCCCAAAGTGCTGGGATTACAGGCTTGAGCCACCGCGCCCGGCCATATTTTTCTTTCAGTGATGTTTTGTGGGGCTATTAAACCTAATACTTAATTCAATAAGTTTTATTTTATTTTATTTTATTTTATTTTTTTTTGAGACGGAGTCTTACTGTGTCGCCCAGGCTGGAGTGCAGTGGCCGGATCTCAGCTCACTGCAAGCTCCGCCTCCCGGGTTCACGCCATTCTCCTGCCTCAGCCTCCCAAGTAGCTGGGACTACAAGTGCCCACCACCTCATCCGGCTAGTTTTTTGTATTTTTTAGTAGAGACGGGGTTTCACCGTGTTAGCCAGGATGGTCTCGATCTCCTGACCTCGTGATCCGCCCGTCTCGGCCTCCCAAAGTGCTGGGATTACAGGCTTGAGCCACCGCGCCCGGCCCTATTTTTAAGATCTTAGATTCATTTGCTATATTTATGTATCACCAGCCGTTGGTCAGGGGATAATCCTAAAATTCTTAGCTCCTCGATTATCCCAATATGTTGATAATATAATACATAATTTGACAAATTACCTAGTGCCAAGATCTGGCTCTTTGAATACACTGCATTTAAAGGCAAAAAGCTCCAAATCTGCATACTTAATTATACAACATTATCATTTCTATCCCTAATTCCTTAATCAAAACCGTCATTAGCAATGCAAATAATAAAGGAAATTGGATTACAAAGGAAGTAAAGATTGGTGACTGTAAGATCAGATAGCTGATTTTAGAAAGTCAGGTTGAAATTGGGCTCAGTTTTATAATTTAGATAAACAATGCAACTACCTTGTCATAAGCCTTTTCAATTTTAAAGATAAAGCACTGAGTATTTTTGTTTGTTTGATGAGAATTTTACATGAAATCCATGAGTAGCAACAGATTAAATTATTATGCATTTTAACAAAATGACCTATAACATATCAAATCACTTCAAATCATGAACATTGCTTTTTTTTTTTTTTTTTTTTTTGAGACAGAGTCTCACTCTGCTGCCCAGGCTGGAGAGAAATGGCGCGATCTCGGCTCACTGCCACCTCCACCTCTGATTCACCTGCCTCAACCTCCCAAGTAGCTGGGATTACAGGCATGCACCACCATGCCCGGCTACTTTTTGTATTTTTAGTAGAGACAGGGTTTTGCCATGTTGGTCAGGCTGATCTCGAACTCCTGATCTCAAGTGACTACCCGCCTTGGCTTCCCAAAGTGCTGGGATTACAGGCATGAGCCACCGTGCCTAGCCGAACACTGCTTTTTTTTTTTTTCGAGACGGAGTCTTGCTCTGTCGCCCAGGCTGGAGTGCAGTGGTTCGATCTCGGCTCACTGCAAGCTCCGCCTCCTGGGTTCACGCCATTCTCCTGCCTCAGCCTCCCGAGTAGCTGGGACTATAAGCGCCCGCCACCACGCCCGGCTAATTTTTTTATATTTTTAGTAGAGACGGCGTTTCACTGTGTTAGCCAGGGTTGTCTCGATCTCCTGACCTCGTGATCCGCCCGCCTCGGCCTCCCAAAGTGCTGGGATTTACAGGTGTGAGCCACCGCGCCCGGCCCGAACACTGCTTTTTGAGGTGTCACTTGAGAAATTGGTTTTTGGTGGATTCAATCAGTGCTTTGTCTTTTCTAGGTTGGTTGATTTTGACTGGTTGGTTGTATGACTAGAGTTGCTGGAGTTCAAGTCTTTTAATTTTAACTATTCAACTGAAAGCAGTGCATTACAATAGAACATGGATTCCAAAGAATTTACCGAGAAGCAGCAAAGTAATACTTGGGAGAACTGTAAGTAAAGTTAATTAAAGCTCCTACCAATGCAGATTGGCAAAATCTTTGGTGTCAGTTTCTACCTTTAAGATAGCCTTCCTTTGTACCCAGGAGGCTGGTTAGATTTACTAGGCCTATGTCTGCATAATGCAAAAAGCATCTCTGCTATTTAGATTTCTAGATTGTACATATTAGGTATATAAATATTAATAAAAATTTTCTGCCCTTAAATATTACATGTCACAGTTAATATTCTGCACTCTCTGTCTAGATATCTACTTTTCAATATTTGCTGCTAGAACTTGATTAATAAATTTGAAGCCTGTTTTGTTCTCTATGTGTGAATTTTATAGGGAACACTATGTTCAAACAACTAAGGAAAAAATATTGGCCATTTATTTTTTGATAGAAGATAGGAATGTAGTGTGTGCTCTACAGTTTTAGCAATATAAGATATTATTGAGATAAATGCAATCTCAGACACAAAGTGCTTCATTTTGTGTTAAACATAGCAGAGGAATGTTTTACTGTCTCATGGGAGCATCAAGGTTCCCCATAATTGAAGAGCGAGCACAAGATATCAAGGATCCTGAAAAAGAGCTTCCTGCATTGGTGGGAGACTCGATGGCACTGGCTTGCAATTATACTGCCCATTGGAACCCCCGGGGAGCTTAAAAAATGCTGAGGTTTGTGTCCTAGCCTCAAGCATTCTGATTTAATTGGTCTGAGGTATGGTTTGGGATTGGGATTTTAAAGTTTCGCAGGTAATTCTAATATGCAGCCACAGTTGAAGACAGCTGTTCTAAAATCTCATCTAACCAAAATTAGCAATTTCTTCTAATATGCTTTGATGATTTTTAAAGCTATGCTCTCTAAAGAAACCCCTAGACCTGAAAATTACTCTATGCAAGAGATTCTGTGGTCCAATAAACTTGAAAAGTGTTACATATCTTATCATCCTTTTGGAGAAATCTAATTCACCTGGACACATTAAAGATAATGGTAGGCCCGGTATGGGGTCTCACACCTGTAATTCCAGTATTTTGGGGAGACTGAAGCAGGAGCGTTGCTTGATCCCAGGAGTTTGAGACCTGCCTGGGCAATATAGTAAGACCTTGTCCTTATAAAAAATTAGAAAAATAATATTAGCCAGGCACGGTGGTGCAAGCCTCTTACCACCGCACTCCAGCCTGAGTGACAGTGAGACCCTGTCTCACACGCACACACATAAAAGACAATGGTAAAAACATTTCTCACCCAGTATTTCCCAGAATTTTTAATCAGGGTTTTTATTTTTTATAACAGCTATTATAATTTCATAAAATTAGCATTCTTTGGCTCACACATTCACTAGCAGATTTACGTTTTGCTGAGTTACTTCTGATCTCTGTGTTTTAAGAATAAAATTCCGGCCAGGTACGGTGGCTCACACCTGTAATCGCAACACTTTTGGAGGCCAAACTGGGTGGATCACCTGAGGTCAGGGGTTCAAGGCCAGTCTGGCCAACATGGTGAAAATACCATCTCTACTAAAAACACAAAAATTAGCCAGGTGTGGTGGCGGGTGCCTGTAATCCCAGCTTCTTGGGAGGCTGAGGCAGGAGAATCGATTGAATCCGGGAGGCGGAGGTTGCAGTGAGCTGAGATTGCGCCCCTGTACTCCAGCCTGGGCGACAGAGCAAGGCTCTGTCTCTAAATAAATAAATAAATAAATAAATAACATTCCCACTTGCATTGCTTATCTATGACATTAAACCACAAACATGGACTAAGCTGTTCTTGGTCATATGGTCTTACATCGGTAATTTTTACATCGGTGTAGCTGTTGAGTAAAGTGTATGTTGACATGAACCCCACTGGAAATGAGGTTTTGCTCTGGGCTACTCCCTTTGGACCCAGTGTTTATTAATGCAAGGGACTTGGCAGTAAGAACATCCATCTTTAGTGCCCAAATTGATAAAAAGCAGGGAAGGACTACCAATCTTGCTCAAAAGTTACCATTTACCAGTTACTTAACTCCCCTTTGAATTGACCCTCTTCTGCAGCTTAAATTATAAGCTCCCTGTCTTCAAGTGTCTTTAAATCTCTTAAGCATCATGGGATGTGTTTCTTTGGGAAGAAAGCTGGAAGTTATGAGATGTGGAGAGCGTGTTGAATAGAGTAATTGAGGTTGTGAAGGTATAACCAAGAGAAAAGAGGTTCACTCACAAATGAGAGTTAGATTGAGTGATGGTAAATTAACCTTGAGGCTGGAGGAGGCCGTAGACATGCCATTTATCATTTCCCCTTGTGTAGAGATGAAGATGTGACAAGAATACACACCCCAAAGCAAAGCAACCCAGGCTGTCTGTTCACTTCATATCTCAGGTGTTGTCTTACTCAATTTTTTGGCAGCCTGACAACTTGGCCGCCTCCTCCCATTTTCTTCTCTTGGCTTCTGGAATCCTGTGCACTCCTTGTTTTCTGCGTATGGCTTTAACTGCTCCTTCTGATCTCTCCCAGGTTGGGGAAGGCACTCCTATCTTTGCTCCTGTGATGACCTATGTCCACTTACTTCCTTTATGGCACTGGCTCCAACTACTCAAAAGGTTTCTTTAGTTGTGTCTTCACTGTATTATTTTTATATTAAATATATAACATATTTTATATTAACTATAATATCTTTAATAGTAAGAGGTATACTATTCATTTATGTCTCCCCAAATTAGACAGACACCTAATAGGGCATCAACAAGTGTTTATTCTTTTATTGTTTTTATTACTTTAATTTTTTTTTTTTTAGATATGGTCTCACTCTGTCACCTAGGCTGGAGTGCAGTGGGGTGATCAGGGTTCATTGCAGCCTCAACCTCCCAGGCTCCAGTGATCCTCCCACCTTAGCCTCCCAAGTAGCTGGGACTACAGGTGTGTGCCACCACATCTGGCTAACTTTTGTATTTTGGTAGAGATGGGGTTTCACTAGGTTGCCCAGGCTGCTCTTGAACCCCTGAGCTCAAGTGATCCTCCTGCCTTGGCCTCACAAAGTGTTGGGATTACAGGTGTGAGCCACCATGTCCAGCCAACAAATGTTTGTTAAACTAAATTAATTGATTGATCCCATATACACTCAAGAGATCCAATAGAGAAATGAAGTAAAGGCCAGTGGGAAATGCCACCAAAAAGAATAGTGACTTACCTTTCTAATGTATGCAGTTGTCTTTCCACTTAAAAATATAGCTCTTTTTGATTACAGCAGTGATAAATACTTATTGTATTTAAGTAACTGGTATTGTAGAAGATCTGAAAAATAAAGAAACAAAGGACACAAAAACAATGCACAAATCGACCACCCAGAGATCACCATTGTAAGTAATTGTGTGTATTTTCCTCCAAGGCCTTTTTCTAGACCTAAGTCAGGGTATATATATGTAGGTATGCGTGTATGTGTGTGTGTATGTGTTGTGTGTGTGTGTGTACTTTTTAAAAGAGAATTTGGATTATAATGAAACAAACAATTTTGTACTTTTAGTGATTTATAAACCCCAATTTCCATCAGTGTATGAAGGAACCCATCTTATAACTCTCACCGGCATAACTTGCATTTTTGCCAAGGAATATATTTATCTGCCTATATATTGCCTCATGTTAGAATTATTTTATTCTAGAATGTGTAACTTTCATATTCTTATATAAATATATAATCTTGTTTTTCCATTATTAATTTTTTTATTGATTCTCATGGAATGTGGCTATTCAGGAAATATAAACTTAAACTTCCCTTTGATAGGAAACCCCTAATATCTTTTAGTAAGGGTTTTTTTTTTTTTTTTTTGGATCCAAGTTGTATTTTAGCTTACTAGCAGAGGTCCTGGGGTTTTCAAAATGGTTTCTTGCTCATTTTTTTTCCTTGGTTAGCATTCAGTTCAAGTGCACAGGTTTAGTAGGGTATATACATTAAGCAAGGCAGATGTTCAGTGAAAGTCAAGTGTCCTTCAAAGAATAATAGCAGCATCCCAGGGGTTCCCTTTGAGTGTGAAACCTTCTCTAAGACTAGCATAATCATCTGCTAGTGGGGAGTCCTGCTGGGGGAATCCTGGTACGTCAGTCTCTTCATGAGCTTACCCTAGATCAAGCTATCTGACTTTGGTGTCCATTGTGGGTTACCGTCTCTGTTTCTAGACATATTGATAGAAAAGTTCCAGATGTCACAACAAATAATATTTTCTATCTCAATCACTAATTAGTAAAAGATTCACATGTCTGAAAGCAAATTATTAACTTATTGAAAGGAAGACACTTTTAAGGCCAAGATGTGCTATTTGTGAACTATTTCTCAGTGTTTCTACAAAGTAATCTAAATCGAGTGCTATTTAATTTAACAAAAGGAAAATAAAAAAATAATTCTGTATTCTTCATCTATGGTGGTCACAATGCTGAGGATGCAATAAAAAATTAAACAGCCTTCAGCTAGTCTCTAGAGAAAGGCCTCTTTGCTTTTGATACAAGAGATGCACTAGTAGATGACTCCTTGTTTGAGGTGACTGTAAGTCTAGCTTTATGGCTTCCTCTGTGCTCTTTGTTTTTCCCTAGTTTACTGCTTTATGTCGTATGAACACACGCCGCTTAGAATTTATTTAACTTTTTTTTTTTCTGTTGCTCCTACCATACTTCCCAGAAGCCAAAGAGCAAATATGTGTAGAGTAAATCAAAGTTTCTCAGTCATGACATCACTGAATGAATGTGCATTGTAGGATGTTTGCCAGCATCTATGGGGTGTGCCCACTAGATGCCAGTAGCACCCCTCTTCCCTAGTTGTGACAACCAAAAATGGTCCTAGTAATTGTCAAATGTCCTTTGGGAGGCAAAATCACCCCTGACTGAGGACCCTGGAGTAAATGTGGCTCAGTCTTCCTGTAGGATCCCCGACTTGACCTGTAGCAGGCCATGTTCCATTGTCTACCCAATAACCAGAGTAGTGTTTCCTAAGAATAAGGTCTTGCCACTTCCCTGCTTATAATATCCAACGTCTTCTTGTGGCCCTGGAGTAAAATCTGAACTCCTGTGGCAACCTATATAGCCCTCCATGATCTTACCCCAATCCACTCTGTCTCATCGGCTATCCCTCTTCTCAATTTACCATGATCAAAGCCACCCCTCAAAGAGGCCTTTCTTGCCACTTGTTAACACAGCCTTTCCCTTCTTCTAGTCACTCTATTATATCATATGGTTTGCTTTGTTTATAAGCATGTTTTACAACTTGAGATTACCTGGTACGTTTATTTGTCTACTGGGTTATTGTCTTTTCTCAAGCACAGCAGAATGTAAGCTTCTTGAGTGAAAAGGGCATTTCTACTTTGTTCACTACTCCTTGCCCAATGTCTAAGATAAAGCCTAACACTTCATAGATGTTCAAAAAAAAATGAATAAATAAATAAATGGGTAAAATTAGGCAGAGGCAGTGACTCTCTCTCTCTCTATATATACACACACACACACACACATACACACACACACATATATATACACACACACACTATATATATATATTCTTTTTTTCTGTATTCACACTTCAACAATTCAGTAATACTTTGGATAGTCAAAAAATGGCAGAGAACAAAGAAATACAACCTTATGTGTCTACTATCCAGATAATGTGATCTTGAGTTGCAAAGGATGAAGGGTGCCATTACATATTTGACAGAATCAGTGTTCATATGTATATAGTAGTTTACAAATAGATCTAGACTTTTTCCATCCACATAAATCAGCATTTCTGTGTTAAGTAGTCACTAAGGGTGAAGTGCTGAAAATAGCAAGATTCATTTCCTTCCATCAAGGGGCTCACAGTCCAATGGGCAGGCCAGAGGCATGGAAGAGGAGATCATTAGAGATAGTCTGATAAGTGCTTCAATGTGAAATGAAGGATCCGGAGCTAGCAGTGTACCTGAGAAACCCTGGGACGGACAGATGCTGGAGTGTATGTGTTAAAAATCAAGGAACCCTGACTAGAGTGCTAACTCTTAAAGAGTCCTCTTACGTATTTTGATACAGAAACACTCCACTTGGTAAAAGGAGTGTGCTTATAAATCCCCACCTCACCAAATGAGAAGGAGCTGCTGGCAAGATCTGAGCTCAACACCCCAGGAACCTCCAGATTTGGAAGGCTTTTGGTTTCCTCACTTCTCTTGCTTTCTATTTTTGCCTCGAAATATGTGCACTCCTAGAGTTCCCTATTTTCAAAAAGCCTTCTGAGCCAGTAAGGAAGAAACGTTTGCTTTGGGCAGCTTCCAAATATTTGTGAGATGCCATTGATTACTTTTTCACTGCAACTGCAAGGCAAATCTATACTATTAAGTAGTAATATAATGTTGATATTCAGCCCTGAATGATGGGTCTAGTATACATACCGTGCTCAAGCATATCTTTTCATTTTTGAGCATGGCACAATGTCAGTGGGAGCAGAGGATTTTCAGGTATTTTCCATAATTCCAAAAATGTGATGAGGGTCCTGAGGTGTGGGAATGCTGTAAGAGTATTAAAAAGTATCTTTGGGAGGGTTTATAATCCTGTAAGTCTAGCACATTGTTGTTTAGTTGAGTAGTCGCTCAGTGTGGTTTAATTGGTCAGGTTCTTCATGGAACAACAAACACGACAGTGAAGACTCTTACAGTTACTGCTTTGCAGTATGGCACAATCATTCAAAATATAAGTATCTCTCAGATTAATTTAATATATGAGAGGAAATTCATGCTCATCTTGATTTTTGGAGTGGGTAAGAAACTATGCATTCTTTCCCCAGTTACATTTTTCATGTGATTTCAAATATATCAAACTCATTCAGATATTCTTAATTTGGGAGAACAGGCACAGATAATATATTTGAATATACTTGAGAATTTTCTATTCTTCACTTGAAGATAACCATTCTGAAAATAAGATGGTCTCCTCTCCTCTTACTCTGCTTAGAATTTTAACTATTCAAAGTGGAATGTGAGAGTGATTTAGCCCATTACTCCTTGGTTTTCTCTCCATCCCTCACTTTTTTTGTTTTTTGAAACTGATATGTTTCCAATGATGTACTGAGCTGGTTTTTGCTTTTCTTGATAGCTGAGCTTATATGAGGTTTGCTTAAACTGCTTTTACGATACTATGCCTCCCCAACAGGCAAAATGGTCTCATGTTCTCAGCAGGGCTGGGGTAGGGAATCACCAATAAGGAACTTCTCTTCTTCCACAAGAATGGAAGACATCCAGTTTCTCGTCTGTTCCTGTCCCTGTGGACACAAATATCAAAATCGGTCTTGCTGGTGGCATTTGAAATGGTATATGCACAGTTCAGGAAGCATTACTGTTTAGTCATTAATCACTCTGGGCCACCAGTCAAAATATTTTCTCTGCAAAAATGCCTTTCCTATTTTGTACCAATTAATATTGGATGGAACTCAAGAGTCACAGTTAATCTGTGGCAAAGCTTTTATTTGCTGTAAGGCATGTAGACATGAAAAATGCTGAATGTAATATTTTAATTAATAAAAATACGCTGAGAAGTGTATTTCTGTGAAGTAGATTTTTATTACACTTCATTACATTTCCAAATTTAATGGACACATATATTATGTCCTGTCACCATGGGAACCACATCAAGACAGGCTTTTTATAGGCTGTTGGATGTAGTTATAAAACTCTCACAAAGACAAAATTGTTTCTTATAAGTTTAAAAGAAGCTGTGCTCATTTACAGTATGTATAATTTAGTACAGAGCTTGAGGCAATAGAGAGGGTCTTTATGTGATTTAGAGACTAACACTTCTTTTCATGAAGCTCTTAAGTGTTAATTATTTCAGGTCTGTGTTCATGAAGATATAACTTGGCTTATTGTGAAAGCAAATTTTAAAAATTCAGACTTTGTATAATAGACGAAACAGATGAAATTCTTTTTTGTAACTGTTTAAAAAGCAAGGCACTTTTAAAAACAAAATTTTCCAAACATACATAAAAGAAGGAACTACAATGAACCCCAATACCCAGCTTGAATAACCACCAATATTTTACTGTATTTATTTTATGTATCCCCCAGCAAACACCACTTTTTATGGCTGAAATATTTTAAAGTAAATTATAGTAAAATGGTAAAATATCATTTTACTATCAAATACTTTAGTATGCCTCTTAAAAAAGAAGGAGGCAAGAACAAGGACCACATAGCGAACAACTATCTATATTCAATAAAAAATATCATAAAACATATGACAGAACAGACACCAAACACATAGATCATATCAGCAAATGCAAATAGGCTTACCTTACTTATTACAAAGAGAAAAGAAAAGATTTTCAGAGTGCCCAAAGAAGAAAATGCTTGCTCTATAATATTTAAAAGGGATATACCTAAAATTAAGTGATTTTGAAGGTTAAAAATAAAAGAATAGGCAATTTTGCAAATTTAAAAGAAATCAGGGGTCTTCTTATGGGGGAGTTTAAATTAAGGCCAAAAATATTAAAATAGATAAAGAAGGATATTTTATAATACTACAGTCAGAAATTCACAAAGATGATTCAAAAGTTATCTTTTCTTCCAGTAACACAGAAATGACTTTCAAAAAGCAAAAACTGCTAGAGACTGGAAATAGACAGAGACACACTAATAGTAGGAGATTTTAACACATTTCTCTCAGTTCTAGGAAAGTCAAAGGATAAAACGCTAGTAAGGATAGAGAAGACTCAACATAACCAATAAGTTAAAGCTAATATTTATAAAACTTAAACACTAATAATAGAGATTACGCCTTCCTTTTATGTAAGAGTCTTTGGAACTGAAATTAGTGAAAGTTGATGGAGGGGAAAATCATAGAGTTTGAACCCTGGTTTAACATTTCATAGCACTTTCAAAGTTAGAACATGTATTCACATTTTCAATTCAAAGTTATTTATGTATTTTCCACATTCCATTTACGTGGCCTGCTCCATCCTGAACAGGGATCTATTCTGGCTATTTATGATTTTCCACATTAAAGGTAAGCATTGGTGCTGATTTTTAGATCAGATGGAGCTTGGAATATTTTTCCTCAAAGTTTTCCAACTTTAATTTCCAAGGAACTATCCAGTTTAGCCTCATATGAGCTTTCTGCCTTTTTTTAAATTCCAGGAGAGAAATGTGAGATTTTGCAAACAGAGAGATTGCTTTTCCATCATTCACGGCCCATGCCTGACATGTGCAAGGGGCTTCGTAGTTAAACAGATGGGCAACATGCAGGTCTTTTTTCTTTTCTTTTCTTTTAACAAAATGAAAGATTAACCTGTTTCTTAGCAACATTACTTCCCTTCTTTATTCAAAGATTCTTCCTCCCTCTAAAAGAATTGACATTTATGATGGATTTTTGGAGTTTAATTTCTCTACAAATACAACTTTTGTCGAAATGTGCAACCTTTAGGAGTTTTTGGGTCTGTAAGGTATGGCATATTTTTTCCTCCCAGTTTTCATAAATGAGTATTAGTGAGTGATAGGGAGCATAGATTACATCTCAACAGCCAATATTGATGGTAATGGGATTCCAATTGGAGACTAGCCATCTATAAAATGGTATAAAGCTGCCATGGGAAATGCACAGAAACGGAAAGCCACTTGACTTAAGTGACTGGCTGCTCTGCTAGCTTAGCATTTATTTGTTTGTTCGCTCCTGTGTTTTTTTGAATGTATTTGTTGTTGGATTTTTGTATCTTAATACCTTGGGGTTCTGATACCTTCCTGCTGCAAGGGAAATTTGCTAATATAACAAAGTAGTTGTGAATATGGAGTGTTGGAGGCAGATTGCTCTGGGAATTAGAACCACTTACTAGCAATGTGACCACAGCAATTCACTTCAATTCTTTGAGCTTCATAGTTACCTCTTGTAACATGGGAAACATAATAATAGTACTCACCTAATGGAGTTGTTGTAAAGCTTCCATCAAGTTTTTGTGAAACACTTAGCACAGTGCCTACATACATGAAGCATTTTATTGATGCCATAAGGTATACTAATAATTAGTATGTTATAATAATAATTAGTATTTAATGTTAAGCTAATTGAAGAGACTGAGAAACTCATGTTTACTAAAAGTAAAAATGAGACTTTAAAAAATATTTTATTTTTAGCTGTAGAGGAAAATAACAGAAAATTTACCATCTCAACTATTTTTCAGTGTGTAAATCAGTAGGGTTGAGCATATCCACATTGTTGTAAAACAGGATTCTAGAACTCTTCATCTTATAAAATAAAAACTCCATATCCATCCAACAAACCTTTGAGAAAAACTTTTTAAAGAACAGTTTTAAATTTACAGGAAAATTGTGAAGATGGTACAGAGAATTCCTGTGTATCCCACACCCAGTTCCTCCATTATTAGCATTTAACATTAATACGGTACATTTACTGAAGTTAATAATATCAACATATTATTGTTTACTGAAGTCCATACGTTATTTAGATTTCCTTAGTTTTTACCGAATGTTCCTTTTTCTATTCCAAGATCTGTTCAGGGTTCAACACTACATTTATTTGACATGACTCTTCAGGTTCCTCTTGGCTGACAAATGTTTAGACTCCTTGATTTTGATGGCCTTGACAGTTTTGAGAAGTACTGCTCAGGTATTTGGTAGAGTGTGTTCATTTGGGATTTATTTGATGTTTTCTTATGATTGGACTTGGGTCAGAATACATGCTATCAGTCTGACATTATTGATGTTGACCTCGATTATGTGGCTGAGGTTGTGTTTGTCAGGTTTCTCCATTGTAAAGTTACAAATGTTTGAATTTGAAATTCACTAACAAAATGATGTTGAGAACCTTTTCATAGGGTCACCTGCCTTCTGTATATCTTTATTGGTGAGATATCTGCTCTTGTCCATTTTTAAAAATTGGGTGGTTTCCTTATTGTTGAGTTTTAAGATTTCTTTGTATATTTTGGATATAAGTTCCTTGTCAGATATGTATTTTACAAATATTTTCTTCCAGTCTGTAGCTTGCCTATTCATTCTCTTAACTGTGTCTTCTAGAGAGCACATGCTTTTATTTTTAATAAAGTACAACTTAACAAGTTTTTAATGGATTATACTTTTAGTATTGCATCTAAAAACTCATCACCAAACACAAGTTCATATAGATTTTCTGCTTTGCTCTTTTCTAGGAATTGTATGGTTTTGCATTTTACATGTAACATGTAAATTCACTTTGAATTGGTGTCTAGGTGTTTTATTTTATGTTTCTCTCCTTTTTTTTTTTTTTTTTTGCATATGGACATCCAATTTCTCTAGCACCATTTGTTGAACAGATGATCCTTTTCTCCACTGCATTGCCTTTGCTCCTTTTACAAATAGCAGTTGACTATATTTGTGTGAATCTCTTTCTGAGCTGTTTTGTTCTAGTAGCTTATGTCTATTGTTTAGTCAATACCTCATTGTCTTGATTACTGTAGTTTTATGGTAAGACTTGAAATCAGTAAGGGTGCATCCTTCACTGTTGTTCTTCAATACTGTGTTGGCTATTCTAGGTCTTTCACATTTCCATATAAACTTTAAATCATTTTGTTAACACCTATAAAATAAGTTGCTTGGATTTTAATAGGGTTTTCATGAAATCTATAGGTTGATTTATGCAGTATTATGATCTAAACAATATTAAGTTTTCTACTTTATGAACATGGAAAATATGTATTTAGATTTTCTTTCATCAGAATTTAAAATTTCTGTATATTTCTGTTTACAAGTAAAATTATAACACTTGTGGAGAAAAGAGAGGATGTGTGGAAAAGAGAACTCTTGTGCACTGTTAGTGAAAATGAAAACGTAAATTAGTATAACCATTATGGGAAATAGTATGGAATTTTCTCAAAGTTAAAAATAGTGCTACTACATAATCCATCAATCCCACTACTGAGTATATATAGCCAAAGGAAACGAAATCAGTGTATCAGAGAGATGCCTTCACTCCTGTATTAATTGCAGCACTGTTTCTAATAGCAGAGATACAGAATCAACTTAGGTGTTCATCACCAAAGGATATTAATTGCAGCACTGTTTCTAATAGCAGAGATACGGAATCAACTTAGGTGTTCATCACCAAAGGATACATAAAGAAAATGTGGCACATATCCACTATGGAATACTATTCAACCTTAAAAGAGAGTAAAATCCTGTCATTTGTGACAACATGAATTCGCCTAGAGAACATTACATTAAGTGAAATGAGTCAGGCACAGAAAGACAAATACTGCACCATCTCACTTATATGTAGAATTCCAAAAAGTCAAATTAATGGAAGCATAGAGTAGAACGGTGGTTATCTGGGGCTGGTGTGGGGAACCAGTGGAGTTGCAAACATGTTGGTCAAGGAGTACAAAATGTCAGTTAGACAGGAGGAATAACTTCAAGAGATCTATAGTACAACATGGTAACTATGGTTAACAATGTATTATATACTTGAAAATTGCAAAGAGAGTAGATTTTAAGTGTTCTCACAACAAAAATGATAAATGTGTGAGGTAATATGTTAATTAGCTTGATTAAGACATTTCACAATATATACATGTTTCAAAACATTGTGTTGTACACCAAAATATACATAATTTTTATTTGTCAATTTAAAAAGAAAATAAAATGATTATCTTAAGTAAAAAATACATTTTAAAAATAATTTATCGACTAGTAAAATGATAAATATATTTAAACAACTAAATGCATTCAATAATGTATATGCCATGATAGAAACATACACTGGGTTCAGTGGGGCACAAAAGCAGGAGTGGTCAATTCTACAGAATGGCCTGAAATTTCATCAAGTGTTTCATAGAGGGGCTGACACTTGGAAGTGTGAACAAAGAGAAAGGAAGTAGAGAAACTAAATTGGTGAGTACAGAAGAGTGAAACAGTATAGCAGATTTATATTCTCTCAAAAAATTTATAATTTATAATTTTCCACATATAGACCCTGTATATGTGTTAAATTTAAACCTAAGTACAGTTAACCCTTGAACAACACGAGTTTGAACTGCACAGGTCCACTTATATTCAGTTTTCCCAACCAGACACAGATCAGTATTCACGAGGAATGAAGTCTGTATATATAAAGGGCTGAATTTTTGTATTACCAGATTCCACAGGGAAAATGGCAAGACTTGAGTATACATGGATTTTGGTATCCATGGTGATCCTGGAACCAATCCCCCTGTATTCACCAATGGACAGCTGTATTTCATTTTTTTGGTGCCATTGTAAATAATGTATATTTTTTTAAAGTTCCAATTCCAATTGGTCACTGCTGATACATACGGAAGCAATTAGCTTTTGTATATTAATGCTGTTTCTTGTGACCTTGTTAAACTTGCTTATTAGTCTGAGGAGTCCTTTTGTGTATTCTTTGGGTTTCTGTACATAGACAATCATGTCATCTGAGAATAAGGGCAGGTTTATTTCCTCCTTTAAAATCGGTATACTATTTGTCTTCTTTTCTTATCTTATTACACTAGCTAGGACTTCCAGTGTTATACAAAGTAGAATAGGGAAGAGAGGATATCATTGTTTTGTACCCCTTCTTAGGGGGAAAATATGCACCATTAAGTATGATATTAGCTATAGGTTTTTAATAAATTTTTTTAATCAGGATGAGAAAGCTTCTCTTATTCTTAGTTTGCTGAGGGATCTTATCATGAATGGGTGTTGGACTTCACCAAATTCTTTGTCTCTATATTGACATATTATTTTTCCATTTTTGTCCATTGTGGCAGATTACATCGATTGATTTTTGAATGTTGAACCAGCCTTGCATATTTACACTTGGTGGTGGTGTATTTCTTTTTATATATCATTAGATTTTACTTGCTAATATTCTGTTGAGGATTTTTGTATCTATTCATGAGAGAGATTGGTTTTTAGGTTTCCTTTCTTGTAATGCTTTTAGCTGGTTTTGTACTGCAGTGGTACTAGTCTCATAGAATAAGTTGGGAAGTGTTCTATCCACTTTGATGTTCTGAAAGATATTGTGGAGAACTGGTATCATATATTGATTAAATGTTTCATAGAATTCGCAAGTGAAACCATCTGGGCTTGTTGTTTTCCTCTTTTTTTTTTTTTTTTTTGGAAGGTTATCGATTATTGATTCAATTTATTTAATAGATAGAGGCCTATTCAGATTGTCTATTTAATCTGTGTGAGTTTTAATAATTTGTATTTTTCAAGGAATAGTTACATGTCATCTAAGTTATGAAGTTTGTGAACGTAAAGTTGATCATAGTATTTCTCTATTTTCCTTTTAATATCTGTGGTATCAGTAGTGATGTCTTTCTTTTATCTCTGATATTGATAAATTTGTATCTTTCCTCCTTTTTTCTGATTAAGACTAGAGGCTTATTCATTATATTGCTCTCACAGAACCACCTTTTGGTTTTATTGATGTTCTCTACTGTTTTCCTGTTTTCAATTTTATTGTTCCTACGTTTTATTATTTCTTTTCTTCTGTTTGCTTTAGGCTTATATTCTTCCTTCTCTAGTTTTCTAGGCTTGAAGCTTAGATTATTAATTTTAGGTCTTTCTTTCATTCTAATATATGCATTGGATGTTATAAATTTCGCTTTAGGCTCTGCTTTCACTGCATCCCAGTTTTTGATGAGTTGTGTTTTCATTTTCTTTTAGTTCCAAATTTTTTTATATTTCTCTTTTTACTTATTCTTTAGCCCATGGGTCATTTGGAATTGTGTTGTTTAATGCCCAGATATCTGGTGATTTTTCAGCTTTCTATTATTGATTTCTAGTTTAATTCTATTGGGGTATGTTCTTACATATCTTGTATAATTTTTACTTTTTAAAATTTGTTAAGGTATATTTTAGGCCCCAGAATGTAGTGTATCTTGTAAATATGAGATTTTTAAAGTCATTTTATTGATGTTTATTAATTTTATCTCTCTAGAAAAATGCACTTACAGAACACCTTTACTTTCGAAAAACATGTAAAACGTCTCTTTCACTATTTTCTCTATTGCCCTCTGGCCAGTGTCTTTTTGTAACAATTGTTGTTCCTCAATTGGTGCAATTGGTTTTGTGACATGAGTTTTGGCAGTGGTAACAGTAATTTTAGTAGAGGAAACAGCATTTATTGAGCAACTACTATGTTCTAACTATTATGCTTTACCTATAAAATCTCAGTTCTCATAGCAACCCTCTAGGATGGATGTTATTAATACCTTCGTGTTGCAGTTGAGGAATTTGAAGCATATAAAACCACGTAACTTGCCTATTCACCTATGAGACACGTGCCAGAGGAAGAACATGAACTCTGACCAGTCTGACACCTGGAAGTACTTACTTCACTGTTGTCCTGGCACTGTTTTTTTGCATTATTGCTGCTTAATATATTGTATTAATGATTGTTAAATTCTGTTTCTTTAACATTATTGTTTAAAACTTCCTTTGTTAATTTATTGAGTACTATTTGATTACTTAATAAATAACTGTCAGGATTTAGAGCTAAAATAATGTGCAATCAAGGTATGATCCAGCTATGAAGAGGCTTACAGTACAATAAGGCAACAAACATCCACCAAAACACATAAAACTAAGTGTTAAATTATGTAATGTTGCAAGAGTGTGTGCTACTGGTTAAACTTGAGGTGGTATAAACTGGAAGTAATTAATCTTTTTTGTTTTTGCCTTTAAATCCACTTTAGTAAATTACCTTTCTTATCCAAATAAGGAATCTTTGGCATGTCCCATGTGTCTTTAATTGAAATTTTTATTGAGATAATATTAGAATTATGTATAGTTTAAAGAAAAAATACAGAGAGAGCCCATGTACTCCTTAGCCATTTTACCCCAATGGGAACATTTGACAAAACTACAGAACACTATTCCAACCAGGATATTGACACTATAAAATCCACTAATTCTATTCATATTTCTCCAGTTTTACTTACATTCATTTGTGTGTCCATGTGTGCATATGTGTGTGTGTATTTAGTTCCATATGATTTTATCATATGTATAGGTTCACATATATACCACCATAGTCAAAATACTGAACAGTTTAATCACCACAAGGATTTTTTTTGTGTATCACTCATTTATAACAATATATACCTCCCTCCCTGTTTCTCACCTCCATCCCTAACCCCTTGAAACCACTAACCTGTTCTTCATTTCTAGAAATTTTGTCATTTTGAAAATATTATGTAAATGGAATAGTACAATATGTAATCTTTTGGGATTGGCTTTTTTCACTCAGCATAATGCTATGGAAATTTATCCAAGTTGATTCTTTTCAATAGTTTATTCATTTTTATTGCTGAGTAGTATTCATGTTACCTCTAAATTCGGTAGCCCCAGAAGATGGGCTCTTTCCTGTTCAGTGTCCCAGAGCCAATACATGAAACTGAAAGTGAGGATCATGTAGAGAGCAAGCTTTATTCCATGGCCAAGGGAATGGAGAAACAGAAGTGTGGCTCACAAATCAACTTCCGGACTAGTTAGGGGAGACAGGGCTAAAATATAGGATTTCTCTAATGAAGGGTTTGGACATTAAAAGTCAGGGTAGGAATATTCATATATTTTCTGAAAATGAGCAGTGAACTTCTCTGGAACCAGAGTGTCACCTTCCTTTTTGCCCTTTTATCGCTTCTTTTAGGCTTGTTGTCATGGCAGTTATCAACTGTTATGGCATTACTGGAGTGTCATTTAGAATGGAAATGAGATAATAATGAAGGCTAGAGTCTTTTTGAAGTTGTTGGTCAGCTATCTGGGTATCTTGATTTTTAACCAGTCTTAGCTGGTCTGGTTACAAATGGAACATTTTCCCAATTTTTCTTAAAGATAAGCAGAATTAGGGCAGGGTAGAAATTCAGTGATGTCATGTAGGCATTACACTGAGTTCCATTCATAGTTCAGATATACCACAGATTGCTTCACCGTTCACCTATGGAAGACATCAAGACCATTTCTAGGTTTTTTTCCATTACAAATTAAAGTATAATAAACATTTGTGTACTAGTTTTGTGTGAACACAATTTTTATTTATCTGGGATAAATATCTAAGAGTGCAGTTGCTGAGTGGTACGGTAAATGCATATTTAGTTTTTTAAGAAACTGCAATAGTTTCTAGAGTAGCTGTACCATTTCACATTCCTACAACAAAGGATAAGTCATTTTGTTTCTTCTCATCCTTGTTAGCAATTAGTGCTGTCACTATTTTTAATTTTAGCTATCAGATAAGTATGCGGTGATACCTCATTGTGGTCTTAATTTGCATTTTTTCTGGTGTCTAATAATGAATGTCTTTCATATGCTTATTTTCTATCTATGTCTTCTTCCTGAATATATCTATTTAGGTATTTTGCCGATTTTCTATTTAGATCATTTGGTTTGTTACTGTTAAGTTTTGAGAGTTTGTATGTTCTAGGTACTAGTCCTTTGTTGGATGTGTGGTTTGCAAACATTTTTTTCCCAGACTGTAGCTTTTCTTTTCAGCCTCTTCATGTGGGCTTTCTCAGAGGAAAACTTTTTCAATTTTGGTGAGTTCCAATATTTTTTGATTTTGATGAGGTCAATTCATAAATAATCTCCTTCTCCTCCTCCTCCTCCCTCCTCCTCCTCCCCCTCCTCCCCCTCCTCCTCCTCCCTCTTCTTCTTTATCATTAGAGATAGAATATCACCCTGTTACTCACACTGTAGTGTAGTGGCATGATCATAGCTCACTGCAGCCTCAAACTCCTGGGCTCAAGTGATCCTTCCACCTCAGTCTCCTGAGGCGCATGGATTACAGGTGCATTCCACCAGCTAATTTTAAAAAAAATTTTTAAATTTTTGTAGAGACAGAGTCTCACTGTTTCCCAGGCTGATCTTGAACTTCTGGCCTCAAGCAATTCTCCTCCTTCTACCTCTCAAAGTGCTGGGATTATAGGCGTGAGCCGGTGAGCCACTGCACCCAGCATTTTTTTTTTTTTTTTGTGCTTTTGTTGTCCAATCTAAGAATTCTTTCCTAGCCCTAGAAGGTTTTGTATCCCCTATATCCCCCTAAAAAGTTTTTAAGTCAATGATCCATTTTGAGCTTATTTTGGTATAAGATGTGAGGGTTAGGTTGAAGTTTGTTTTTATGAACGTCCAATTACTCCAACACCATTTATTGAGAAAGGATTATCTTTCCTCTATTGTATTTCTTTTGCATCTTTGTCAAAAATCAGCTAAGCATATTTGTGTAGCCTATTTCTGAAATCTCTATTCTATTTCATTGATCAATGAGTCTGTCTGTCTGCTGATGCCACACTGTCTGGATTACTGTAGCTTATAATAAGTCTTAGTATCAGGTAGAGCAATTCCTCCAACGTTATTCTTCTTTGACAAGATTGTTTTAGCTGTCCTATGACATGTGCCTTGCCATATAAAGTTTAGAATAAAATTGTATATGTCTACATAGATAGAGACAACATTGTCTATTGTCCAAAAACCCTGCCGAGATTTTCATAGGAATTATACTAAACTTATAGATCAATATGGGGAGAAGTGACATCCTTACTTTGTTACGTCTTCCAATCCATAAACACAATATGTCACTCCATTGATTTATATTACTGATTTATTTAATCAGAATTTTGTATTAAATACATTTAGCTTTCACATTCTGCACATCTTTTGTTAAGTATATACCTAAGAATTTAATTTTCATTAGAGCATTTGTAAATCTCACTGTTTTTAAGTTTTTCCACATTTTCATTGTTAGTATATTGAAATACAAATGATATCTATAATTTTGTCTCTTGCAACTTTGCTAAACTCACCTCGTTCTAAGAGATTTTTTTGTAGATTTCTCGAAATTTTCTGTGCAATCATGTCATAGGCAAATAGGGATGCTTTATTTCTTCCTTTCTTATCTATTTGACCTTACCTTATATTGCTCAAAACTTTTTTTTTAAAACATGTAGGCATGTTTAAAAGTCTGTTTTCAGGTATTAAGAAGTCTGTACTAATCTCAATGAAAACTTTACCCTCTTAATCAGTTAAAAGATATATTTTTTCTCTTTGTCCAGCTTGGACCAGACCTGTGACTCCCCAGACCAGCAGTGGGGAAGGGATGTGCTCTTTCATTCTCCTTGCTCCCCTCTCTCCTCTCTAGCTTGTCCTTGGTAGCATGCTTCTTTTAATTCCTTCCCTCTCGGTAGACTGATCTATAACATCTGCTCCCTAGTAAACTTCCTCTTGTATCCCCATGGTTCAGTAGGTAGCCCTGTGGAGCAAGTTCTTTTAGTAATATTCTTGCCTACCTAACTTCAACCACATCCATTTGACCCTTGGAAAGATACTACGCATCCTTGCCCTTCCAAATGTTAGGCATTCAAGACTCTTCTCTTGCTATCTTCTCTTACCATTTTGGTCCGGGGACAGCTCCAACTAACTTCTCATCCAGGCTTTTCCAGAAGAATCAGGCTCAGATCTTTGACTTTCTTTCTTTGACTTCAGAAAACACATGTAAGGCTTATGCAAGAACACATGGGCTCCATTAAGCAGCAGCATGGGGCAAGTTCTACTTTCTACTGCCAAGGAAGCAACTAACGAGGGAGCTGGCTGGTAATTTCCTCTATTTAAACAATCCTAATTTCTGTGAAAGTTTCTCTTGGGGACCCTTCACCTGGCTGGAGACGGAGAGCAAAGCAAAGGACGGAACAGGGAAAACAGCCCACATTCTCTACAGCTCATCTGCAAATTCCTGTCAAATAAATATTTATCTTCTTCTAGATGAAGTCCGTGGCTTTATTTATATAGGCAGGAGTTGGATGAGCCAATTTTGGTTATTCTAAGCAAGTCCTTAGGTTATATGCCTAGCACTTTGCTTTACAATATATAGGACATTCATCATCTATTGTGTTAAACTTCAGCGCCTCATTTGAAAATTGAAAACATGAAGAAATTTCTATTTATCATCCTATTGCACTGTGATTGATGTTATAAGTTAAAGGTACACTGTGGGGAGTGGGTAGGTGCCTTATGCTTATGGGGAAAAGGCTCTGGAAGGCTTTCTGAGGAAGTGATACTTGAGTTGAGATCTTTAGGATGGGTAAGTATTAACTTGGCAAGCAGGGCAAAGGAGCACTCTATAAAGAAGGGACGTATGGCCAGGAACATGACACTTTCAAAAAATGGAAACAAAGCTAGAATAATCAGAATTCAGAAAGTGTGAGTGTAGCAAGAATTGTGAAGGGTGTGAGATTTTATCCTATTTTCACACAAACAGGCTAGCCTGTTACCTTTTTAGAGAGGCTGGCAGACAATATGAGACTGCAGGGTCAGAGAAAAAGGACTCTATTACTCATGGCACAGCAAGTAGCAGGAGCTGCATGTTTGCATCAGCCACCCCTCCACTCCCATCCAAAGTCCCACAGAGGTAACACGAAGGGGTGCCAGTGCAGCTGTACATGCAGTGAGTTTGTGTCACCACTGAGGAGTCCTGAGCTTTGTGAACCTGAATCTTTTAAAAGGGGTAGAAGATCATATTGTCAGCAGAGAGAGCTTGGCTTCCTCTTTTCTCATTTGGATGTCCTTAATTTCTTTCTCTTGCCTGATTGCTCTGGCTAGGAATTTCAGTACTACGTTGAATAGAAGTGGTGAAAATAGGCAACCTTGTCTTGTTCTGGTTCTGAGAGGAAATGCTTTCAACTTTTCCACAATCAGTGTGATGTTGACTGTGGGTTTACATTCAAAGTTAGTAATGATATGTGTGATACTGTTCCAGTCATCATGTTAATTGTTACCTGGTTGCTTTGTATTCTCCATTGCATTGTTTTTTAAGCCCTGGGAGTTTTCCTCTTTTGAGTGTTTTTATACTGGTGCATATTGACCTTACATTTTAATGTTTAAAATTCCTTTGAGCATTTCTTTTTGGATCTATCAGTCTAGTAGTGACAAGTACCCTCAGTTTTTGCTTGTTTTGGAAAAATGTTATTTCTCCTTCATTTATGAAACTTAGATTTCAGAATACAGAATTCTTGGCTGACAGTTATTCTGTTTAAGGAAACTAAAGATAGGATCCCAATTCCTTCTGGCTTATAAGGTTTCTGCTGAGAAGTCTGCTGTTAGTTATTTTATGTTTTTTAAGTTATTTTATGTTTTATAAGTTATTGTATGTTTTTGTCTCACTGCTCTTAGAATTCTTTCCTTCACATTGACTGTATAGCCTAATTACTATATGCCTTGGTAATATTCTTTTTGCAATGAACCTTCCAGTAGTCCTTTGAACTTCTGGTATCTGGATGTCTGAATCTCTAGTAAAACCTCAATTATTCCCTCAAATATGTTTTCCAATTTTTTTGCTTTTTCTTCTTTTCCCTCAGGAATGCCTGTGATTACATTATTAGGTTTGGTTATGTTGCATAAGCTCTTATTTCTTGGATACTTTGTTCATTTTTTTAAACTCTTTTTTCTTTATTTTTGTCTGATTATTTTGAAAACTTTGTCTTCAGTCCTTAAATATATTGATTTCCAGAAGTTTTTTTCTTACTATCTCTAGAAATTTTTTCATTTATATCTTAATTTTTTTAAATTTATTTATGTTCGTTTTCAATTTTCTCTTGGATCTCATTGAGCAACTTTGTAATCAATATTTTGATTTCTTTACCTGTTATTTTAAGGATTTCATTTTGGTTTGGATCCATTGCTGGAGAGTTAGTGTGATCCACTAGGAGTGTTGTAAAGCTCTATTTTTTCATATTGCCAGAATCTCATCCCGATAGACTATTTCTTAATATTTTTAAATTTATTTTTGATTGGAGTGGCTTTTTCCCCCCTTTTGAGATGTGATTGCTTAACTTCGGCCCTGGATGCTTGGACAAATTCAAACCATATCATTCCACCCCTGCCACCTCCCAAACCTCATATTCTTCTCACATTGCAAAATACAGTCATTCATTCTCAACAGTACCGCAAGTCTTAACTCATTTCAGCATTAACTCAAAAGTCCTTAGTTCAAAGTCTCATGTGAGACAAGGCAAGTCCCTTCCACCTATGAGCCTGTAAAATAAAATAAATACATAAATAAATAAATTAAATTAAATTAAATAAATACAAGCTAGTTACTTCCAAGTTACAATTGGAGTACAGGCATTGGGTAAATACTCCCGTTCCAAAAGGGAGAAATTAGCCAAAATAAAGAGACTACAGGCCCTGTGCAAGTCCAAAATGCAGCAGGGCAGTTACTAAATTTTAGAGCTCCGAAATAATCTCATTTGACTCCATGTCTCACATCCAGGTCACAATGATGCAAGGGATGGGCTCCCAAGGCTTTAGACAGCTCTGCCCTCGTGGCCTTGCAGAACTCAACCCCCATAGCTGTTCCCAAGGGCTGGTGTTGAGTGCCTGCAGCTTTTCCAGGTGCACAATGAAAGCTGTCAGTGTACCTACCATTCTGGGGTCTGGAGGATGGTGGCCCTCTTCTCACAGCTCCACTAGGCAGTGCCCTAGTCGGGACTCTACGTGGCAGCCCCAACCCCACATTTCCCCTCTGCACTGCCCTGGTAGAGATTCTCCATGAGAACTCTACCCCTGCAGCAGACTTTTGCCTGGACATCCAGGCTTTTCCATATAACTTTAAAATCTAGGCAGAGGCTCCCAAGCCTCAACCCTTGCACTGTGCATACCCACAAGCTTAACACTATGTGGAAGCCCACAAGGCTTGATGCTTGCACCCTCTAAAGCAGCAGCTTGAGCCCCTGAGCGCCTTCGAGCCATGGATGGTGCTGGAGCATGTGGGATGCAGGAAGCAGTGTCCCAAGGCTGCACAGGGTAGCAGGGCCCTGGGCCTGGCCCATAAAACTATTCTTCCCTGCTTAGGCCTGTGGGCTTTTGATGGGAGGGTCTGCCACAAACGTCTCTGAAATGCCTTCAGGGTCTTTATCCCATTGTCTTGGCTATTTGTACTTCTCCTTCTTTTAGGTAAGCACATTTTTACAGACTGCTTCAATTCCTTCCCCTAAAAATGAATTTTTCTTTTCTACCATATGGCCAGGCTGCAAACTTTCCAAACTTTTATGCTCTGCTTCCCTTTTAAATAGAATCTCCAGGTTCAGGTCATTTCTTTCTTCACGCATATGAGCATAGGATTTTAAATGCAACTAGGCTATGTCTTGAACACTTTACTGCTTAGAAATTTCTCCTACCAGATACTTTACATTATCTTTCTCAAGTTCAAAGTTTCACAGATCCCTAGAGTAGGGGCACAATACCACCAGGTTCTTTGTGAATGCATAACAAAAGTGACCTTTGCTCCAGTTCACAATAAGTTTCTTATCTCCATCTCAGACCTCAGCAGCCTGGTCTTCTCTGTCCAGAACACTATTAGCATGTTGGTCAAAACTATTCAACAAGACTCTGGGAAGTTCCAAGCTTTCCCTCATCTTCTTATCTTCTTCTGAGCCCTCCAAGCTGTTCCAACCACTGCCTCTTACCCAGTTTCAAATCGGCTTTCACATTTTTGGGTATCTTTATAGCAATGCCCCACTGCTCGGTACCAATTTTCTGTATTAGCCTGTTCTTACACTGCTGTAAAGAAATACCTAAGACTGGGTAATTTATATAAAAAAAGAATTTTAATTGGCTCACAGTTCCACAGGCTGTACAGGAAGCATTACTGGGGAAGCCTCAGGAAACTTACAATCATAGCGGAAGGCAGAGGGGAAGCAGGTACACTTTACATGGCTGGATCAACAGGAAGAGAAAGAAAAGGGAGGTGCTATACACTTTTAAACAATGAGATCTGATGAAAACTCACTATCACAAGAACAGCAAGTGGGAAATCCACCCCCATGATCCAATTGCCTACCCCAGGCCACTCCTCCAACGTTGGAGATTACAATATGACATGAGATTTGGGTGAGAACATAAATCCAAACCATGTCAGGCTAGGATGGCAGAGATCTCATGAAGCTTTTCTTGTTCCCCAGTGGTTTCCACTTTTTTTCCCTCAGGTGTCTTTTTTCTCTACTAGGTTGAACAATTCAGCTCTCATGCTAGTGGACAGTGACCGTGGGTAAGAGCTGGTAAGAGCTGGCTACAGTTATAGCAGGTGGGTATATGCAATACTGCAATGGTGGGGAAATGTCCTAGCCCTGATGGAATTGGCTGAGGGAGCTCCTGGTGAAATGTACTGACGTCTTTGCAGAGGGATGGGAGGGAGATGCCTCAGCTTTACTACCAGGCTGGCAGGAAAGTGATCCAAAGCCTTATCACACCCTTGTTCCAGTGTTCTGGGTATTCAGATTAATTAGAGAGCCTTTTTTTTTTTTTTTTTTTTTTTTTTTTTTGAGACACAGTATCATTCTGTTGCCCAGGCTGGAATAGTACAGTGGCCTAATGTCGGCTCACTGCAACCTCTGCCTCCCAGGTTCAAGCGATTCTTCTGCCTCAGCCTCCCACGTAGCTGGGATTACAAACATGTGCCACCACACTCAGCAGACAGCCATTTCTGTTCATCTGTAGGAATGCTGTCATTTGTCATTCCATCTAGAGAAGGAACAGGCTCTAACTCTCATGCAAACCTGAGCCCACAGGGCATACCTCCCATGGAGATGCAGTCACCTCAAAATGTGTAGAGATGATAACTCAACCAAAGTTAAACAAAACCCCAAACAACCGCACTTCCATTTATTTACATAGATATTATCAGAAGTAGCCAATATTTTGTACTTTATGCCTATATTAGATATATTTCATTTTACCTTATTCTTTCATTTTCTTCTACATTTTTTATTCTTTAAATGGATGCTGTATCACTTAGTTGGCTAAAAATAAATACAGAATTTACTATTTGCATATGAGTAGTGCCTGCATTTGTACGTCTATCCTCATTTTCATCAAGACCTTGCAAAGAAGAAGGAAAATTTGGGTGCATTGAAATAAGTAAATACTCATCCTTGTCAGCATCTTCTAGGCATATTTCTAGATAGGGCAAACAATTTTCCATTCAGGTGACTATATTCATCTTTAAGCCAATTCAAACCAATTTAAGAAATAACATTTTATGTGATTTTTGTTACAAGCTTCACCAAAGGCATTGCAATTATGAAACATCTACTTCATTTCCTTCAGCCATTGATTTTCTAATTTGTTGGCAGAAATCTATGACTTCAGTCTAAAGTGATATTTTCTTCATAAGGCTGTCTTATCTTTTGCTTACGATCCCATTGTGTTCTAACTGTTTAAAGATTTTTCATCTTATTATATTTGTTTCATTATATTGCTAAGGTACAATTTCTGAATTATAATAACTGGCTCAGCCATTCCTACCTGCTCTGTGGAATGATACCCCATCTGTTTTCCTCTAATCATATGGCGTGTCTTGAGTGCTTTGTTTAAAGACAATTATAAGCAATTCAATAGATGTTTACTAATTTTCTTATTATGTCACAATACATATCATTCAGACCAAATGTTTATGTTCACGCTGACTCAAAGCACTCCCCACCTGCACTTTGCCAATACTTATTTTGCATTGTCTCCATTATTCTTATTGTGCAAGTTTATTTTTCTAATTTGACTTGATAAACAGGAGTTGAAAAATGACTACAATCATTTAGTTAAGTTTAGAGCCATAATAATTTAGTACTCTGTCTTTTTATTAGCAGACTTGTCTTCTGTAGTGTTTATATTTCTCTTGGTATATTTGTTTAATCCTTTTTTTCTTTCCACTTCCTTTCTTTGCGTAAGAGTAGCAATAATTTTAAAATTCTGGATTTTTATTCACATGATCAATTCTGTTCATACTCTCTAATAGAGCAGGTATTTTTCCCCTTTCCTTCACTGTCCCTCTCTGTGGGACTATAAAGCAAATTATAGACATTAATTTTTATGACTTAGAGACCAAAGTTTAAGAAAACTCTCAACAAGATTTACACAAATGACTACCATCATTTTACCTTAATAAGAACTTAAGCTTTAAAATGCTGGCACTTTTAAATCCTATCTGCAGGTATGAAAATCTGCACTTTGGCACAAATTGGGCATGATGGAAAATTGTGATGACATTTAATATATTAAGTAAGGGAAGTGAGAGAGAGTGAAAGGAAGGAAACTAATGCATGTGTAGCTATCATGACTGACACAGTTAGATCCTGTGATCTAAAATTTAGAAAGTACACTATATGATGAGGGCCTTGAGAACTTGTTTATAACAAAAATAGTATTTAAGACAGTCTCAGTGTATAGACTCTTTCTTTGAAAAAAACAAACCTCACCATTTGCACATGTGATCTCATGCTTTTCAAAATGGAATTGATAGAGGTGATTAATTATCCAAGATGACCACACATACCACTGTACGTATAAGGAAATCTAGGCTAGCAGGGTAAGATTGACCAAGATCTTTCATCTAGGTGGAGGCAAAACTAAGACTGTGACCTGGGCCTTCTTCCCACACTATTGCATTTTGTGTATGTGAATATGGCTGTCTGGTTAGGGAGCTTCCAGCAGTTCAGTTTGGCTGCAGTTCAGGGTACAGATGTAGGCTCAAGGATCTTAAACACCTGGATGAATTAAATACTTAATTGGGAGTCCACTGGGAACCATTCAACCTATTGAATGGGAATATCGTCTGGTCCGAGATGGATTTCTAAACCTTTCTTAATCCATATTCCCATCTTCCAGACAAGTAGGGTTTGGCGTTCCTGTATCAGAGTTTAATTGAAAAGCCACTGGTAAGTGTACCCACACATACACACATGGAGACCCACAGACACACACTCATATGTACTTGTTGCAGGGATTTGGCTATATGCAATGATGGGAGCTGGTTAAGTAGTTAGTGTGAAGTTGCTGTCTTTGTACCTGTTACTGAAGCTTAAAGTCCACAGCACAGGCAATCCTGAAGAAAATATGTAAGTAAAGCAGGGGAGAGCAGGATCAAGCTATAACACACAGGCATGAGCTGGAGTCCATGAGGATAAACTGAAACCCATGTGTGCTTTTATTGCTTCTGATCTGGGTGGTGGAGGTATGCTTCAGAAGCCAAGGCCCTTCATCCTGAAGTTAAACCTAGACAAAATTATTCTGGTGCATGAATCAAAAAAGCTTGTATTAAACATTGAATCCATTTTTGTTGTTTCATTGCTGAATCCAATTTCACGTTGTTTCATTGCTGAAAGCATTCAAGTCCCACCACTCCTCCTTCCTCTTCTGCTCCACATCTGGGCAGGCTGATAAGAAAACCTGAATGTTCCCTCCTGTGGCACTGGCAGGAAGTCCAAGCTACATCAGCCCTAGCCTTATCCTCAGCACCCAAGCCAGTCTCTTTTTCTTGCTTTCTCCCATGTCATTTTTACAGATTCTGCTTGAGAACCTCTCTTGTTCTCCCCAGAAAACCTTATTATGTGGGTAAGACCTTCTCATAACTTCTTGATGCATGTGTAGTGTCATTGGTCTTAACATTTGAATCAAAACTTAGGTTCATGTGGGCCCATCCTACCTCTGTGTGTGGCCACTATAGAGCTGGTAGAGCCAAAGAAAGTGGAGCAGTTGTCACCCCAGTCACTATCTCATGCCGACAAGATGAGCCACAGATTGGCAATGATGTATGTGAGCTATGGAAGGACTGATGCTTCACTGCTGCCCTCCAAGTCTCTCCTAAGAATCTCCTGTGCAGCCTACTCTAACTTGAAACATACGAGAAAGGAATTTTGAGAAATGTAGATCAGCCAGAACAAGTAAGTTAACACATTACGAAGCCATTATAGTTCTTCTTTGATTTCATCATTTTTCTTGACATATATGATCATTTAATAACTGCCATAACGCAACACATATAGTCATCAGCATCTCCTCTTTTTCCATTAAATAAGATATTATTAAAGCACTTAGTAGATTTCCAATGCAAAAAGTCTGTGAGACCAGGCATCTCCCTGCCATTTTCAATGCATTTTTTTCATTGGATGTGTAAATAGATTTCTTACATTCTCATTCATCTCCCCCCCCACCTTTTTTTTTTTTTTGAGATAGAGTCTCACTCTGTCACCCAGGCTGGAGTACAGTGGCAAAAATCTCAGCTCACTGCAACCCTCTCTTTCACGGTTCAAACTAATCCCCAGCCTCCCAAGTAGCTGGGATTACAAGCATACACCATTATGCCCAGCTAATTTTTGTACTTTTAGTAGAGACAGGGTTTTACCATGTTGACCAGCCTGGTCTCGAACGCCTGACCTCAAGTCGTCTGCCTGCCTGGGCCTCCCCAAGTTCTGGGATTACAGGCATGAGCCACCACACCCAGCCCATCCCTTTTTAACTTGGTCTTTGGTTCTCCTTTTGCCTTCTTCTCTGGTTTTCTGGTATAAGACTTGGTGTATTTGGGGTTTTATTTTAAAGAATCCAGGTCTATTCATTTTCTCAAGTGCTTTTCAAGAGGAAAACTAAAATCTTAGAAAAGGGAAACTAATGGCTGGGTGTGGTGGCTCACACCTGTAATCCCAGCACTTTGGGAGGCTGAGATGGGCAGATCATGAGGTCAGGAGTTTGAGACCAGCCTGGCTAACACAGTGAAACCCCGTATCTACTAACAATACAAAACATTAGCCAGGCATGGTGGCGCACACCTGTAATCCCAGCTGCTCAGGAGGCTGAGGCAGGAGAATCACTTGAACCCCGTAGGCAGGGGTTGCAGTGAGCCGAGATCACACCATTGCACTCCAGCCTGGTTGACAAGGTGAGACTCCGTCTAAAAAAAAAAAAAAGGAAAAGGGAAACTAATGTGTAGAGGGTTAGTGAAATATTGGCAGGAAGATAATCTCTTTGTTTTGCAGTTTTACAACAGGAGGCATGTTGAACAATATAGGGAAATACAAATGTTTATTTGTTAGGATCTCTCTGTGATGCCAGCTGAGTCCCAGGAAAACACACGCTGAGATCCACATAAAGGGCTTTTGTTAGGGAGTGCTCTTGGGATCAACCTGTGAAAGGGAGGAAGATAAGTAGGATTGTGCAGAGAAAGGGGCTAGACTGAGATGCAGTCCAGTGGAAACCTCAGTCATTCCTATGGGGAGTTCTGAAGATGGCATGACCCTTGGGTCCCTAGTTGGAATGAAAGGGCTGGTCCTTTACAGGCCTGTGTTAATCAGTCACTGGATGTGGGCTGTTCTGGGACTGGGACAAGGTGTGTGACCTTGAATGAGTGGCTCTCATCAAGGTAAGGCGATCTCTGGATGGTGCTGACAGCTGAGAACTAATATCTTCATTTCTGATGAGAAATCTTGATGGTGTGTCACTGTGCCCCACATATTCTGAAAAAAGGTGCTTATAGAAGGGTAATTTTCTAGGAATGCTGTTTTGCTATCCTATTATGGAATATTCTCTATTAACTCAGTATTCAATACCTATACTATTAGTGGTTAAGGGGATAAAATCATAATAAAATGTGTCCTTAATACTTTTTTTATGACTCTCATGGTCAATTACACACTTTTCCTATGTCTTTATATCAGCGTCTTACAGCCATGTCAGTACGTTACCTCAAAACTGTTGGAAAAAAAACGATGACTTTTGTAGAGTTTGCTCAGGGGGAATGACCATTTTCTGCCCTCTCCTAGCCGTCCTTCCGATTCTGTCAGGTTCACATGAGCTAAGTGGATCTCCGGACTCTAAAATAGAGAAGATAAAAATAACTGAAATCACCTTCCCTCTGCCCATCCACCTTGAACCTGTTCTTCTCTCCTCTGCTCTGTGCCCTGCAAAGCTGATCCTTGAGGTTGACATTTCTTCTCCTCCCTTTCTGGCTGGCTTCTCATTGGGTTAAGCCGATGGGAGGCAAGAAGAAAGAAATGGGCTTGTTGAAGGAGAAAAAGGTTGGAGAATTTCTTCCCTGCTGTCTCCATGTGTCAGTGATACTTCTTTGACAGTAGCAGTGTCCTGTGGTAACAATCTCAGCCAGATAGTCCCTTTTCCCGGTTCCCAGCTCTCACTGGGCTCCAGTTACACTAGTTCAACTCTTTCGGTGCTGTACTAAGGTGGGAAGCATTAGCACATGGGCCATTACAGGGCATGCCAACATGGGCAATTTTATTCTTCCATTTAAAAAAGACAATGATCAATAGCTTTGTTACTATACATAGTTTCCAGGAGATCTGCCCTTAGAAATTCCATTAGATTTGGATGTCACTCAGGATCAAAGCAACACCTGTGAGTTTTTATGTTATACCACATACTCATCTTCCCTTAATTGCTATCTACCATTTAAGGCTGATAGCAATAAATCCACATGCAGTGTAAAAGTGTGGCTGTGAATCCTGAGGCAACAGTTTATCATCATTAGCAGAGGTGATAAGGCAGGTACCTAGAAAGCTTGGAAGGTCTCCTGCAAAATTAGCAAGAATGCCTGCCAAGCTCAGGCACTCTGACTTCTGCACACCTTTCTCTAGGCTGCCTGTGGCCAATTCTCTCCAAGTTTTTGCAGGTCATATCCTCCCTCCCTGCAGACACTTTTCTTTACCACTGTTTGTTTCATTGTAACAGCTGTTATTATTTAGTGACAGTGTGAATTATTAGGAAGAACATATTTTATAACTGATGTGATTCCCTTCTCTCTTTCTGTAACAGAGAAGCCAGTACTGTGTTTCTAAATTTCTGAGTCCTCTTGAACTAGTAGAGCCAGGAACTCTTAAGGGTTGGGTCCATCCAGGAGGATTAATTGTGGATTCCTCAGTGGAGAAGGGAAAGGATGGGCAGAGTGCTTGGATGGGCAGAGTTAGAGGCAGTGTCAGAGTGACTGCTAAGACTGAGAATAAGGTCAAGGTGGCAGAGACCAGGCCCTGCTCTGCCCCAGTGGGGAGAAGGAATCTGTAAAAGTGGTATCTGGAAATAACTCCTATGAGATGCATCCCTGGGCTTGTCCAGGGCAGCTGTGGTTGGGAAGGTGGACTTTAATATTGAGCAAGCCAAAAATATTCAAACAAGGATCACAATGTGTACTAATATTTTAAATATTCTTTCAGAGTTTATTTTATTTCAATAGTTTTGGGGGAACAGGTGGTTTTGGGTTACATGGATAAGTTCTTTAGTGGTGATGTCTGAGATTTCGGTGCACCTGTCACCTGAGCAGTGTACACTGTACCCAATGTGTAATCTTTTATCCCTCACTCCCCTCACCCCTCTTCCACCTTCACCTGGAGTCGCTTAAGTCCTTTATGTCATTCTTATGCCTCTGCATCTTCATAGCTTAGCTCCCACTTATAAGTGAAACATGTGATATTTGGTTTTCCATCCTGAGTTATTTCAGTTAGAATAATGGTCTCCAACTCCATCCAGGTTGCTGTGAATGACATTTTGCTCCTTTTTAAGGCTGAGTGGTATTTTCTTTATCCACTCGTTGGTTGATGGGCATTTAGGCTGATTCCACATTTTTGAAATTACGAATTGTGCTGCTATAAGCATGTGTGTGCAAGTGTCTTTTGAATATAATGACTTCCTCTGGGTAGATACGCAGTAGTGGAATTGCTGGATTGAATGGTAGTTCTACTTTCAGTTTTTTAAGGCATCGCCACACTGTTTTTGATAGTAGTCATACTAGTTTACATTTCCATCAGCAGTGTAAAAGTGTTCCCTTTTCTCCACATCCACTTCAACATCTAGTATTTTTTGTTTTTTTAATTATGTCCATTCTTGTAGGAGTAAGGTGGTATTTTTAAATTTGCATTTCCCTGATAATTAGTGATGAGCATTTTTCCATGTATTTGTTGGTCATTTGTATATCTTCTTTTGATAATTGTCTATTCATGTTCTTTCCCCACTTTTAAATGAGATTATTTGTGGGGTTTTTTTGTTTTTTTGTTTGTTTGTTGTTTTAGTTGTTTTGCTTTGTTTTCGCTGATTTGTTGGAGTTCCTTGTAGATTCTGGATTTTAGTCCTTTGTTGGATGCACAGTTTGTGAAGATTTCCTCCCACTGTGTGGGTTATCTGTTTACTCAGCTGATTATTTCTTTTGCTGTGCAGAGCTTTTTAATTTAATCAGGTCCCATCTATTTATTTTTGTTTTTATTGCATTTACTTTTGGGTTTTTGGTCCTGAACTCTCTGCCTAAGTCAATGTCTAGAAGAGTTTTTCTGATGTTATCTTCTAGAGTTTCTATAGTTTCAGGTCTTAGATTTAAGTCTTTGATCCATCTTGAGTTGATTTTTGTGTAAGGTGAGAGATGTGGATCTAGTTTCATTCTCCTACATATGGCTAGCCAATTATCCCAGCAACGTTTGTTGAATAGGGTGTCCTTTTCCTGCTTTATGTTTTTGTTTTGTTGAAGATCAGTTGGCTGTAAGTATTTGGCTTTATCTCTGGGTTATCTATTCTGTTCCATTGGTCTACGTGCCTATTTTTATACCAGTACCACGCTGTTTTGATAACTTTAGCTGATGGATAGGTAGAATCAATATTGTGAAAATGACCATACTGCCAAAAGAAATCTACAGATTCAATGCAATTTCCATCAAAATACCATCATCATTCTTCACAGAACTAGAAAAAACAATCCTAAAACTTATATGTAACCAAAAAAGAGCCCACATAGCCAAAGCAAGACTAAGCAAAAAGAATATATCTGGGGCATCATATTGCCCAACTTCAAACAATGTGGACTAATTTTAAGCAGCCATTTACTTACTTATTTTAATGTGCATAGGGAATATATATACTCTTCACATGTTAAAACTGTGGTTGAATGGCTATTCCTTTTTTTCTACTAACTAAATGAATTTGAAGAACATGTCAAGAAAATAATAACATTGTGTAGATAGTACCTAGATGCACAAATTCCTAAAGTAGAGAAATATCAAGTATTGTAATGGAAAAAGTTAGAGGAGGCCACAACCATCAAGACCTGGCACCTCTTCCAGTATTTCTGCCACAAATTTTCAGGATGTTTCTATTATTATAATCCCATGAAGGAAGTGAATGGAGCCAGACATTTACTGAAATTGAATTTCTCTGCAACCAGAAGAATGGAAACTTAGACTAGGTATAATTTGATTTAGAAAAATAAAGGGAGGTGTGCTAAGTAGTCTACTTGCTCTCCTATCAATTTGCTCTCTACTCTCTCAGACTTTCTGTGTGCCCTGCAAAATTTCAACAGGCTGCTTTGTCCTCCAGCTTTAATTGGTTTTGCTCAGGGTTGGGATTAGGGTAAAAGGAATGAGGACCCCAGGGTACTGTGAGGGCCTCTTTAAATTGTATGTCTAGTTCTGGTCCTGTATTCACCAATAGGAGACAGGATAGAAGAGAGTGATGATGCGGTATTAATTCCCCAGCTTCCTCTCTGCTGGATTTATGAGGGTTTGTTGCTTTCTTCCACTGAGACAATGGTTTCTATCAGCACATTTCTCCATACAGTTCTTCTTCCAGGTCCCTCAACCTTGTCCTTATTATTTCTCTCAGTGCGTGTGTGTGGTGGGGGTAAAGGGATGGCCAGTGAAGGCAAGGGAGGAACCTGGTTGTTACAGCTGGCTCCCTGCTGTTACTAGACCTAGGGTACCATACCATTCCTTGTTATTGCCCTGGGGGACTCCACCATTCCTTGTTACCACACTGGAGTACAACACTATTACTTTTAGGAGACTAAATCCTGCCCACAACTCTATAAATATTCCCTTTATTAAAACCTCCCATTTACTTGCTTGACTTTACCATCTGTTTCTTGCTGGAACCAAAAGTGATACAGCACATAACATATCTTGATCCCTAGAGCTATGATCTAAAATTCAACTCTTTTACATTTAATAAATGAAGTAATTTTCTTATTGCCTGTTTTCCTGTGAGTTTACTGGTTCTGGAGTGGACAGGGCCAGTATCTGTTGTCACCAATGTGTCTGTAGGGCCTACAAGCTTAGTATATTATAGGTGCTTAATACATGCTTATTGACTAACTTACTACTGACAAAAATTTATGTCACAATTTCCCTATATAAGAACAAAGAACAAGGAATATTGTATACTTGTCTGTTAGAATAAAATCTTGCAACAGAGTAATAGGCTGAGAAAAGAGTGGTGAATTTATTCTCTGTCTCTGCCTCTATAATATATCATTAATTTCCCTAAATTCTTTAATGTTTTCTTAATAATTTTTGGCTCCAAAATTCCTATTTGGTGGCTAAGGTAAAACAAATTTCAGTAAGCAAACTTCACAGGGGAGTGGGAGAGGCATGATAAGTACACTGCATGCTCATTCTTCTTAATTGCCTGATCTTCCATCTGTTGGTCTGAGATAATACTGATAAAGGAATTAAAGATGCCACACCATCTCCTGAATCAAATGAGAACAGTCGTTCTTAAGTTACAGAATATGACATTTTAATGTTTTGCAACATGAAGAGGAAAGAGCATTTAGTTTATTTTAATGTGGTTAATTTGAAGCTAGATTAGATCATCTAGTGAACTCATAGGTTCTTAACTTTTAAGGCCAAATACTGTGTAGCATCTCATTTTCACAGTGGCAGTTGCTGCTGTTAATAATTGAATCAACTAGGAAGTTAACCTTGAATACCAAACACA
This sequence comes from Theropithecus gelada, assembly GCF_003255815.1. Classification (NCBI taxonomy): domain Eukaryota; kingdom Metazoa; phylum Chordata; class Mammalia; order Primates; family Cercopithecidae; genus Theropithecus; species Theropithecus gelada. The sequence continues at coordinate 120,940,788 of NC_037676.1, forward strand.
AAATCTCTAAACTAAAAGCTAGAAGTAACACGGTTTGGGGAATAGAGTCATGCTTAAATAAGAGGCAGCATTGTGTTGCCTGAAAATAGGCATAGCTTTGATGCTTGAATATTTTAATATATTTTTATATATGGATAATATTTGTTCTCTTAAAACCTTGTTACTTTGTCATATTAAGGAGCAAAAAAATGGTGGAAAAACTCAAAAACAAATAAAGCAACATTTATAGTCAGTACTTGAGTACTGACTCAGGTACTCTGAATCTCAGGACTGAACCCAGCAACATTTTGGGGTTGGATGGATCTAGTTTGTTTAGACCAAGTGGTGGGTCTAGCTTGTCTCTGGTGGTTCTAGCTTGTCTAAGAAGGGAATTCTTTGAACCACTCAATCAGATTTAGAGTTGGTATTAAGCAATAATGAGCTACTGTAGTTTGCCACTATAATTCAGACTATATGACCAGAAATGAAATGGGGCAAATAAATTACATTAGTGGCTTACAAGTTTAAGACTTCTGAAGATTTTAGTATTAAAAGCCTGGGGTAGTAAGATGTGAATTACAATTTTCTTTTTATGGAACCATGGAAACACCTGAAAAATACACAGTCTCTGAATGGACATTTGATTTGGAAATTTACACAAAACCACAATTCTGTTTATCAAACTCAAGTTTCAGTTCAAGCTCAGATATTGGCAGATAGCCTTCAGAAGGTCACCAGGCCACTTAGAAGTCTGAGGGTTAATTTTGGTTAACTTTGGTTAATTTTCACCCCCTCCATCCCTTGCCCATCAGCACCCTTAATCTTACTCTAGCATTATCTATTTTTCTTTGACTAAAATTGTAAAGAGTATCATTTAACTGAGTTCAGACTAATTGCGGAGTGAATATGCAACACATTTTAGTTCAACTTGATTATCCTGTAGGTATCCTAGGAAGATTGTTCTTGAATGTGTGTGTTTCCTGCATAGTAGTTTCATGTATCTTTTAATGACATCTTTATTATTGCCATTATTATTTTATGTTTATAAAATGCCCTGAAATATGTCTTTAGCTTATCTCCAGTTCTCTATAGTTTAAAAACCCCAACTATCTTCTTTAACATCCTCTTCAGTTTCAAGCCCAATCATTTGAAGAGATCTACCTTTCACAGATTGGAAAAATAAGATTTTAAAGTGGGGTCTACAGCCCATGTAGACGAGGACAAGAATAGTTAAAAAGGCAAGCGTGATTGGGAGGCCGAGGTGGGTGGATCACGAGATCAGGAGATCGAGACTATCCTGGCTAACACGGTGAAACCCCGTCTCTAGTAAGAATACGAAAAAATTAGCCGGGTGCAGTGGCAGTCGCCTTTAGTCCCAGCTACTCGGGAGGCTGAGGCAGGAGAATGGCGTGAACCTGGGAGGCGGAGCTTGCAGTGAGCTGAAATCGCGCCACTGCACTCCAGCCTGGGCTACAGAGTGAGACTCGCTCTCAAAAAAAAAAAAAAAAAAAAAAAAAAAGGTAAGCCTGAGAGGCCTTTTCAGCTAAGTAGCACCAGTCTGAATGTGAACATCAGTATTTGTATTTAAGTATGTCAGGTTGTGTTGGCTCTATGGCTTTGGGAACAAGGGAGAGGTTTTGAAAAGATAAATCAGAGGAGGTCTTACAGGAAGAATTTTATTCTGCAGAAAAAAAGTATCTGTGTATTATATTTTTTCCCCAGAAACTTCTTTCTTGCTAAAAACTATGGAATAAAAATCAACAGCAACTCCCAGCATGTTAAGAGAAGAGACCAGAATTTCAGTGACATTTTAGGATTAGGATAGATTAATGTCATCTCTGTGTCCCAAGAGTCACAAGATATTGATAAAATGCTGATCAGGATACATTGTATTAAATGACATCCTATGTAAGTCAGTGTGGCTGCTCACAAAGGATCCCCAACATGGACTGGTGAGTCCACTGGAAAAAAGGAAAGCAGTGCTCTGTAGTCAAAGGCATAGTTTCCCGGACAACCATGAAGCCTAAACTGTATTCACAAGGAAAAATGTCAAAAGAGAAGGCCCAGACTTAAAACGTAGAAGGGAATTGATTGACACAAGAGAAGGAAATTCAAGTGCAAGTAGAATGAAAGAAACTTAGCTGAGTTGAGATCAATGAATTTCAAAGAAGGTTAGATGAAAAAGTGTGCAGTGGTTTGGATTACAAAGAGAAAAAATGGCCTTCACTTGGCAAAAACACAAGAAAGATAGTAGAAAGGGCCAGGTTTGGGGAGGAAAATTGTGTTTGTCCTAATAAGAGTCAACAAAACCAGGGGAAGACAGACAAACAGCAATAAACCCAGTCTTAGAGAAAATCCTCCCAGTAAGATCACAAGAACAGTGAAGACCAGGGTAGAGGTTTACAGACTAAAGGGAAATACTTATGTCTGGCAGAGAGAGATTAAACAAGAACACATCTCAAGGGAAGGGCATGGTGCAATGAATCTGTAACATACCTGACTTACAAGTGTAAGTCTTTGTCCTGTGTCTGGCCCACAGGTAGCTTCTATTTGTTCTGCTCTGTATTTAAAAATGTATTAATTAGGTGATGAGATTTTAAAACCAAAAATATTTCACATAGGTCAAGATTTCTGGCACCTGAAAAAGAAGGATTTGGGAAATCCATTGCAAATTTCTATATAGCAACAAGTACATGGAATTGAGTGGCAGCTGCTGTCTTTAGATAGAACACACCCTTCACCAATTCACCAAATAAATGCCCCGTCCCAGACCTGCTTCACTCCCTTACCTTAGCCACGTGGCTTCTTAGCCATTCGAGTTGGTGAAGGACACTCTGGCTTGAGGTGATTGTAACAAAGTTTGTATATCATTTGTCTAGAATAATTTGTGTGTGTATGTGTGCTCTTTCATTCTTTGATCATTTCACAAACGTTTACCAAGCACCTTCTATGTACTGAGCTGAATTCATTGGGAAAGCTAAAGACAGCAGTCCTAGGCTTTGCTCTCAAAGAGCGTAGGCTCTGAAGGAACTATGCCACATGCACACACATCACTTATGTACAATGTGTAATGTGATGTCAATGCAGACCTATGGGAACTCAGAGCAGGGCGACATCACTTTAATCCGAGGGAACTTCAAAGAAGCATTTACTAAAGAGGAGACATTTATTTATTTGTTTATTTTTTAAATTAGTGGGCTTATTTTTAAATGCCCTAGAGATTCCAGATCTTCATACAGGTAGTGGTTAATGCAGAAACATCTGATCCTAGGTAAACTCCATTGATATAAGTATGTTTCCCAGGCAAGACCATTCTTGATTGAATTGGTCAGAACTCTAGTTGCAGAGTGGTTCAGTTTACCTTGACTTCAGCAAACATATCTTTACACACAAAGTAAGTGTATCCAGGGATGCTGAATGTCCTTTTATTTATTTATTTTTTTGAGATGGAATCTCATTCTGTTACCCAGGCTGGAGTGCAGTGGCGTGATCTCGGCTCACTGCAACCTCCGCCTCCTGGGTTCAAGCGATTCTCCTGCCTCAGCCTCCCAAGTAGCTGGGAATACAGGTGTGCACACCACACCCGGCTAATTTTTGTATTTTCAGTAGAGATGGGGGAAGTTTCAACATGTTGGCCAGGCTGGTCTCAAGCTCCTGACCTCAAGTGATGATTACATCCTGTTAAAATGCTGCTTTTAAAAATCTTGTTTAGGGTTCATTTGCAACCTAGTGAGACAATATCACTTTGAGTGTGGCAACTTGCTTCTTTCCTGTTTAGGTCGTGTTCTTAAACAAGGATGACAGTTGCTCATAAAATGCTCAACTGTTTTGCTTTGTTAATGGCAGCTAGGAAAAAACCATAGGACCCACAGTAGGTTTATTTCAAAGCTACACCAAGACCACTTTCTCTAGTCTTATTTAGGCTCATCTCTAACTCAGTATTTTCTTTTGCTCTTCTCTTTTTTTGCACAATCAGGCATGGGTTTGAGAAACATGCCTCCCAGGGTAGGAGAGATGATGTCTAGAATGCGAAATCCCAGATAATCCCACATCCTGTCACTATGTTTTAAAATTATTTAGTAGTAACAGAACTGTTTTCCTGCTTTTATTTGCCTTGGGGCAATTTAAAAATGATCATGCAGTTCTGAAAATACCCGGGTTTAGGGAGGACAAGCAACAGCTCCACCCCCTCCCCCAATGCCTGTGGCAGAGTTTAGGCATGGAACCTAGACACAGTGTCAGACCCTTCAGAACATGGCCCTTTAGCCACCATCAGAGTGGCTACTTGGGTTTAGATAAAGATGCTGATCTTCCCTGCCCAGGCGATGCCGGGGAAAGACAGTCAGAGAATGGATGGCCGCTCTGAGTAGGTTCATTTGTTAAATCTACCCTGTGCTGTGTGCTGGCCGGGCATTTCCCCCAAGTTCTCCCTTAATTCCTATTCGTCTCTATAAGACAGTTTTATCATTCTTATTTTAAAACTCATGAACTATCTGGATTCAAATCTAAGTCTGTCTGCCTCCAGGGTTAAGGACATTTTATTCTGTAAGGCAGAATCATCCACGTACGAGGCTGTCTGTCTCCCCACTGGATTATGAACAGCTATGGGGCACGGAAAAGCATTTATTCCATTCCTGGTAGGCATTAACAGAAAATCATGAATTGAAGGGAACCCCAAAGTCACTTCTCCCCCTTTAATGTTCTTATTTCTGGTGGGGAGCTCCTTACTCCATTTCAGCAGCAGGAGCACAGTTCAGTTTTGTCATTTATTGAGAGCTGACTCCGAGGCAGGTGCTTAGATCTTGACAACAAGATAAGACACGGGGCAGGAGGGCAGTGAGCTCTGTCTCCCCAGCGCCTCCCGCAGGGCTGACACACAGCAGGTCCTCAGTGCTTGTCTGTTACAAAGCTGAACAAAGGTATGCTTCTCCAGTAGATGGCTCTCCCATTCCCATAATGAGGGGATATTGGCAAGGAATTGCCCCTCTCCCTGTCTTCACTGCAGAATGCAGTCCTTCTTCTCTTTAAAAATGTGTACTTTTTTTTTTCTGATCCTAAAAGTAGTATATGCTTATTATAGAATTATTGAACATTTTGGAGAAATTTGAATTATGAAAAATTAAAGAAATAAAAAATAGTCAAATAAATTTAGTTTGCTGCTAAAACATAACCAAGAATATCTACCTAAATGTGAGCACATGGAAGACATTCACGATATCCTTTTGAACGATGCAAATAAAGTTTTAGCACACTAAATGTGTTCTAAATATGACTCAATTTTCCTAAAATAAGTAAATGTAAATCCTCCTAGGAAAACATCAGAAAGAGCATATACCAATTCAATCTTGTGTTAAGTAAGTCAGTGATGAAGAGTGAAACATGTGAGGGGCTTTATTTGTGCTTTACACATTCATAGATTGTTTTAATTTTCACTATTATGTTCTACTTTTTAGTTACAAATATTTTTTAATTATAAATTTATAATTAAACAAAACAATAACCAGCATTAATATTTTATCTTCTGGCATTTCTTTTTAAAACATCTGTATCAAACCATAGGAAGCATTTGATTTTCATTTTTTTTGTTTTGTTTTGTTTTTGAGACAGGGTTTTACTCTGTCATCCAGGCTGGAGTGCAGTGGCACTGAGTTTTGTTTCAACTTTTTTTCACTTAATATATCTTGAGAACTTTCACAAGTCATTAAAAGTTTATTAGAAATATTACTTTTAATTTCTTGGTGTTTCATCATTTGAGGATTCCATAATTTAGCTATCCCTCAGGTATAGAACATTTAAACTATTTCCATGTTTTCTCAATAATAAAAAATGCTTCCACAAATAGCCTTGGACAGAATTTGTATGCATCTCTATTTTGCTACATCATATTTCTACAAGTAGAATGGTTGAGTCAAAGAATATGAAGATGTGTGATATGCCCTGCTGTGGACCTTCATGGCTGGGCCTACCGAGCTTAGTGGCCCCAGATTTGGTGTCACAGCAGACACATGGTATGAAGTACCTGCAGACTGTTCATTATGATAAAATTCCTATAGCACTGGGTGTATGTGAGTTCCTTCCCTTACTTCGTGATCTGACCTTAGGTTGCAGTGCTATCCTGGGGGAAGGGAACAGGTCACATCAAAAACCTAGAAATATGTCGTTCCTAGCAGGGTGGTAGTGATGCTGGAGTTTCTGACTGGCTTGGTTGAGTGTACACAGAGAAAGTCTCTATGGCTCCAGCTCTCCATGATCTAGCAGGACCTATTTTTGCCAATCTCATCATAATTAGGCTTCTGTTAGACTATACATTGTCTAATTTATTTGAGAAAGAGTCAAAGTTTTATCAACATGGATTTGTCATGAAAAAACAACTTTGCAGTGGGGCGCAGTGGCTCACGCCTGTAACCCCAACACTTTGGGAAGCCGAGAGAGGTGGATCACTTGAGGT